>NC_092209.1:31359708-31407535 GCF_043381705.1 Parasteatoda tepidariorum | reverse complement strand
TATATATTTCTTAAAACCTTTCATTACCTTTTAGTTTAATTAATAAGCTGAGTTTTAAATATGTTTACTAAATTCATAAACTTAGATAAAACAACAAAATAAATTATTTCAAAAGGAACTAGACTAATACATTTCCAATATGACGAGTAGCGACTTATAACTTCGTTAATGTTTACTTGTTGCTAGAAATCAGGTTCGCAGAAAATGCTGTTTACTAGTTAAGATTTAGTAGGAATAACACGACCTGTGACGTAGGCTATAGTATACCCAATTGCAAAACTCAAAATATATCTTACTGGGGGATATTGTAAATAATTCTTCTAATTGTGCTAGATGTTTATAGGACTTGTCACAACGAGTATCAAGGAGCCGTGATGATTCAGGAGATAAAGCGTTCGCCTTTCAATGAGGTGAACACGGGTTCGAATACCGGCTATGGCTGGTCGATACAAATTTCGCATTCGGCTTGCATCAACTTCAGGGCTGACGTGAAATATTTTCAGTGATAGACGGATCATGGGTTAGAGTACCCTTGTCGTCAAGCTAACCGTGGGAGGTTTTCGTGTTTTCCTCTCCATGTAACGCAAATGTTCGATCAAAAAGACCTTCACGAAGGCAAATTTCTCCCAAAACTTGATCTAGAAGTTCCCTTGTCTTCCGGATTGGGTTCAAACTTTCACGGTTACGGAGTTGAACATTAGTAGTCGTATACCCAAAAAATGAGGTCTGCTGTTCAACGACAGTTATAAAATAAAATAAAACAAGAATCAAAACAAAATTTTTTTCAGATGCTATTATACATCATGCTAGCGTATATGTAAAAAGTTCGTGGCTCTTTAAAAAAATTTCTTTTCAGAATTAAGTTTTCCAAGATAGGTCTTTGGAGGTACCTGTCTTTCTTTAACCATCTATATAAAAGTTTGGATTAAGGATGCTAATGTTTTAGCTCTTTATCAAGATCAAAAATTAGCTAAAGCTTTAATTGGTTAGAAAAAAAATAGATGCAGATATATTAAAAGTAGCAATAAAGCTTTTAAACCACTTGTAAAACCTAATTTCTCAATGAATTGTGTTTTTTTTTTTTTAGGAAAATCTTGAAAAAGAAGGAAAATGCCTTCAAAAATATTGCCACGTGATGAATATTAAATGGATTAAGAATATACTTAGGAAACTAGAATATAATTGTTACTCTCTCATAAACTAACTCTTTGATTCTATAATATTTTTTTTTGTTTCAAAAGTTATCAAATATTAAATTTACTCTGATTACTAAATTTACCATTTTTATCATATTCTATGGTTTTATGATTTGTATCAATAATTGAATTACTGAAAAAAAGTCTTTTTTTTTTCTTCATGCATGTATTTTTTTTAATTTGTCCTTTTATACCTATCGTGTTTTAAAAGTTATTATTGTATTTATAGCTTATTACTTTAACCATTTTGCGATAGTTAAAAATTTTACGAATTTTTCTCTTTCTTCAAAAAAAATTTTTTTCCGCATGTAGTTGAGGTAAACACCTTTTATACTTTGATCTATTAATTTGACCAATATGTTAATTTTAATTAGAAAAGTTTCAACTGAAAGCATTTTCTAAAAAATAATCTCAGATTTGTATTTTATTTCAACAATCCGTTCGATATTTATAGCGGAAAACGCGGAAAATCGTGTCTTTTCGAACTTTAACGATTGAGGACGGGATCTAAATAATATATATATATATATATTTTTTTTTTTTTGGCTGAAATTTTCAGATAATTTGTTTTATAGCAAATGGCTGCTTTTTAGAGCGTGTCATTAAAGAAATTCGAACTTTTCTGAACTTAACTTAAATTCGAACTTTCGTTTTTGACGACCACCCTTAAATATGTCAACTTTATCGAAATCAGGACACAATAGTATAGGTAATCTCTCATCAGTAAAAGTGTATGGATTATACAGGGTTATTCATAATTCCCTCCGGGGTTCGAAGCGTTATAGTAAAAAAAAACGAAGGCGAATATGGCAAAAAAGAGCATCTGAAATTATTCCGAAAGTATTCAAATTTTAATTTAAGTAGTTACCGGTAGATGGCAGTAACATGTACCACTGAAGCCAGTTGTAGTAAAGAAAAATGGCGTTTACAGACGGAGGGAATTATGAATAACCCTGTATAGTCACGTGGTTAAATTTTACGCTGCGTTTCGGATTGAGAAAGAATAAAACTGTTTGAAAGTTAGAATTATTTTTCTTTTCTGTTAGTTTCATTGTTACAACAACACAATATTCGACAAGAAAGTTACTAATATTATAAGCGTGAAAGAAATTTATAAATGCTAGGTACATTTTACAGATTTTTAAAAACTATTATATTCTAATAGTACTTATTCTAGATATTTATTATTTTACTTAAACTATTAGTATGCTAGAGTCATTCTTAAATACAGAATTTTGCATATTACAATTCAAGTACTTCAGAAAAAGAAGAAAAAAAATTCCAATTCAGTAAAGGGTTATCAAAATTAAACATCCATTGTTACTATAAATATTATATTTCATATCATCTGTGCAGATGATTTTAAAGTCTGTCAGTTACTGTTTTTCATCTTTCTATCTGCTGTAAAAGAATTTAGTTCCTCTTATTTAATAATATTAGTTGCTGTTTTTTTACGTTTATAATAATAACGAACTTTTCTAAGTGTTTTTAATGAAAATTTTCAATTAAAATATCATAAAAAAAAGAATAGCTATTTCCCAGCAAATTTTCTTTTATTGAATTAATCACTTTACTTCTTTTTTACGAATAACAATTTACGTAATTCCTGTCTTTTTCACTTATTTATCAATGTCGAACAATTTTATCCTCGTTTGATAGAACAATTATAAAACTCCTGCCAAAAATATTGACAATCAAGAAAAAATTTCCTCGATTATAATTACAAAGCTGTTATAATAAATAATAATACGCCGTTCTTTCAATAGATGTTTCTTTTAGTTTTTGGCCCTCATCTAAAAATGTAAAAAGAAATTTCAATTTCAATGAACTTTTCATAAAAAAAAGTATAAGTAAGTTTCAGTTGTTAGCTTCTAATAAAAACCCAATGCGTACTAATACTTTTGTCCAACGAAGGCTGAACTAGATTAGTAACTTAACTGTTACGTATCAAACAGTTACGATCAAGTTCAGTCCTGGTTCTGCAAATGATAACAGGAAGTATTTTATCCATTATCTTTTAAAATAGCTTTTATCTAAATAATTTTCAAATGCAGTGCAGACTGTTTATATATAGTTAAGCTTATAGCTAAAAAGAATCTTTGTTAAAAGTTTTGTACATAAATTGTTAAAATATCACTTAATTATGTTTGAAAATTTGTAATATTTATATTATATGAAATTATTAAAAGCAAAGAAATAAGTGGAATAAATTGGATGGAACATGCGATTTAAATGAGTTATGACAATACAATTGAAAAAAATATTGCTTTTTAGACCCATTGGAACAAGAAAGCAATGAAGACCATGGTTGAGATGGGCTAACTCGGTGGAGTTCGATTTTCTTGCAATTAATGAAAAGAATTGGAGATCAAAGATAAATCGGAAATCATTATGGAGAAATCTTCAGAGGAAAGCATTGGCCCACATTGGACTGTCTTACCAACTGTGATGATGATGTTGAGAACATTTTTTAAGTCAATCATTTTGCCTAGAAAAACGTGAAAAGTGTATGCGTTCGAAGCAAAACATTTATTTTTCAGAACAGTCTGTGGTTATTTATTTTTCTATTTTATTTATTCTATTTTATTTTTTTGTTAAATTTTATTTATTTGAGAAAAGCAACTTAGATTCACATTCAGAAACCATTCTTGAGTTTAAGCACATGCTTATACTTAGGTTGGTACAAATGCTTCCCATATTCATTATAAATGATATAATGTCAGACTTAAGGGAACTCTTGGGGACTGTTTTAAGTTTAGATTCTGTAAAACTATATAAACTCATTAATTAAATTTTACATTGAATAAGATTTTGCAACTTTAAATCAACGTAAAACATACATCCGATTTGGTTTAAAATTGAACAGTATACGTTACTAATGTATGCAGTTCTTATAATACTTAAATATTAATTGTTTGTGATTGATGATAAGTGTTTATTGTTTCACCAATTTGCAAAAAATAATAATTCTATGTACGTAGCAAACTGCAATAATACTACGTATCCTATTTAGCTTTTAGGTAAATTGGAGGAAAAAAAATTTGAAGCAATAATTAAGCAAGTAATTGGCAAATGAAACTGGGGGGGGGGGGTATTTAAAAGAAGGAAAAATTTTATCTGGAATTCATTTTTAATTATTTTTCATAAATTTGGTGCATCCTTAAAGCTACAACTGGAGGTATAATCTCTTCCTTGTTCCCCGCTAGCTATGCCACCTAATACAAATAAAAGGTAAATCGATTAATATCGTCTGTTGTTAAACATCATATACAATAGATTATAAAAACTGTACAAAACGATTATTTAACTTTATGCATGCAATAAATAAAGCTGTTAAATTATTAGCTGTTAAATTATAGCTGGAAAAAAACATTTCCAGAAAAAATTATTATAGACTGATAACTTTTCTCTGTCTTTTTTTATTTTTATTTTTTTTCTTTCTTAATTTACAGTAACATGTTTTTCAATGGTTTTTTTTACTGTATATAAATATTGTGAAATTTATCTGTGCTTTTTTTTTCTATTTTTTCGCGTTATTTAGAAAGAATAGAAAAACATTTCGCGACAGTTATTACTTTTTTTTATTCTAGGATTTTTACAATTATTAGATTTAAGGAAATATTGCTTAACTATGAGTCAAATTGCTAATATACGGAGCACAGTTAAAAATAAATTTAATGTTTTTTAAACTAACTTTTACAAGATGGAAAATTATGTAAAACACATTGATCAACCCATTCCGTTGGGAAATAGAGGACAATTTAAATTTGAAGAAAAGAAATTTAATCGAAAAATAATGTTTATAGTATTGAAATAAAAATTAAAGGTCTTTTCATACATAATTGTTATCATTAACTTATATGTATATCCACCTTGAAGAATTTACGTCCGAAGTAAAAAATTTCAAATTAATTATGCAACATATTTTACAAATTAAGTTTACATTTAAATTACAAGTTTTACAAGTTTACATTTAAATTACAAACAAATTTATAGAGTTTAGGCAATTTGTAAATGATTAATAATTTGTGTGCTTTTGTATGATTTGCGACAGACACCAGCAGTTTAATCCATTTAATTTGAATTTATAATAAGAAAATTTTTAAAAACAAATAGTTTTTTTTTTGTTTTGCTTTTTTAAGGTTATGATGTACTAAATATTTGATATAAAAAAATTTTTGATTATAGACTGAAATTATGTCCGACACCATGGAATTGCCCAAATACCTTATTAAATTATATCAAAGCAAGTTTTCTATTTTGTGAAATTTATTCTCTAATTAATATACCTTTTATAAATTTAATAAAAAAATACAAAAATCAGTTTTATTCCTGTTTTTTTTTAATTTTTGAAGGCCCTAAAAAATCTGGAAGCAGTAGCATCACTGTTCCTCCGAAAGAAGATAAATTTAGTTTGGTTCTTATAAACCATAATCCAAATATTTTTTATGTGTAGAATTTACTTTCATAACGAGTTAAATACTAAATATAGATAAATTTACTACACCGATTACCTGGGATTTAAATCTAGGCAGCATTGTAGGTTACTAAGAGCGTAATTAAAATATCACCTTAAAAAAATAATCGTAGTTTAGCTATTAAATAGTTTTTGTTTCTTTTAGTTCAAACTACTATGAATTATAATAGAAAGAATTTATCTGAGATGCTTTCATTTTATATGAATATTTAAAACAATAACATATCATGTAAGTAAAATAAGCATTCTTGTTAAAATATGAATTAAAATGAGGCAGAAATCAATGGAATTCATAGTGACAAGATCTGCGAAAGCGATTTTAACTTCGAAAATATTCAACGCAATTCCAACATCTATACCTAGTGCTGCCATCTAGAGGCAATTAATATAGCATACTAATTTCATTGACGTTTTGTTGATAAAAATAACTTTAGGTTTTAAATGCAATAAAACATTAGTTGAATTGTGCTATTGCTTATAAATGAGTGATTTTAAGCAAATGCTTCCTGAAATGTCATTTGATTACATTCAATTAGCTAACAGCTCACTAAATTCAAACAATACTGCAATAACATCCCTAAGTAAATGAAGTGAAATGAAGTTCCATGTTTGTTTTGTTTTTATTGGCACCGCATGTTTTTGTTCGAATTTTTGTAACATATCAATAAGACGCTGTTATCTGATTTGTTAAAAGATTTTTATGAGCAAACTGATTACATAAGTTAGTGATGTCTTGAAACAGTGAAATGAAATGTTCTATTCGGGGATATTCCAAAATCGCATATTAGAAATTTCCATAGGAGTTGGTACTGTAGCTATCGTAACCTTAGTGACTTTTCGCGCTTTTCGAAAACCAAAAAAAATTACCAGAATTATAGATACGGTAATGTGTTTTGTTAGCAATAGTTTCATTTGCAACGAATAGTCATTGTTTATTTTACTATTTTCTATTAGCGACTGTTACTCAGAAGCAATCTTTATATAACACTATGTATCCGTTGCATAGTAATTTCTTATTCAAATCTTTAATGAAATATATATTTGATAAACGAATGCAGTAATTTGTTCAAAAATCAATATTAGGAAAATTTAATGCAAGAAACTCTTTGGAACCAGGAAATATATCGCATGAATTTTTAATGTTATGAATTTAATATCATTTCATGCAAATATAATTAAAGAAAAACATTTGTAGCAATTGTATTTCATATTGTTACTACTAACGGTAGTCAATTGTGGTTACTTAATTTATCTCAAAACTTTGCATTATCCCAAAAAGCAATATAAAATTTTAACAATCTGATGTAAAATGTAAATCTCTTGTGCAGAATTACAATATTCATTTTTTATTTATAACTATTAGGAAAAACCAAAAAAAATGGTATTTTTTAACTAGATAATGAAATTTGAATGTTCAAAATGTAATTCTTTAAAATAAAATTTTTTTTGTTATAAAAAATTGGTTTTCTTATTGAACTTCATGATGATACTATTCCAATCTATGTGTTCAAAATTTATTTATAAATGGAAATTTACTGGTACAGTAAAGTGTTATAGCAGGGATGGCGAACCTTTATACACCAACGTGCCATTTTTTCTAAAAAATTGTTTCATGAGGTCATAGACGTGACGTCAAATAATTTTGAGTTCGTGATTATTGGGAAAATAATAATACTAAATACTATCAACTCAAAAAACTCTTTATTTACTTTGAAAAAAAAAAAAAAAACATTATGCCATGTCTTAAAAGAGCTTAAAGTATCATCAGTGTGACTTCTGTTGATGCAGATTCGATGACAAATAACTTATATTAGGTTGTAAGATGTTAGTTTAAGCAGGATTATTAATGTTTTTTTTTTGCTTGTTATTCATTGTTAGCTTGCTTTTTATGGTTATTAATTGTTTTTTTAGCATTAATTGTTAATTTTTTTATTAATAATTGTTTATTATTTTGTTTGCTTTTTGTGAATTTTAATTTAATTGTTACATATGCTTCATAGTGTAATAACATTTGTGTAATAACAATTCATAGTGTAATAACAATTGTGATCGGTGGCGTGCCCAAAATATTGTGTCGCGTGCCATTGGTTCGCCATCCCTGTGTTATAGGGATCATTTTACCCTTTCTCATTATATTATATATTTGTTTCAAAACTATTCTTCATTTAGATCGTTTGTAGTACTCAAGTCTCTTTTTTTTGTTATTAGTACACAAACTGTAGCCTCATGCATTCAGTCAGTAGCCTCAGTAATTTTTTTTTTAAAAATGTTGAATTATTATAATTAAATCCTTTTTATTTTTAAAAAAAAATGTCTTGTCTGTCTGCATGTACAGAAATTTTTTGAAATAGGGTGTCTATAATCAGTACCTGAGTTATTAAAACAAAGTGTAATGGTTTTAAATCCGATTCACTGTTACTATTATCGTTATATCTTATTTAAATAATTGACAACATTATACACTACACATGCTATCACATAATTATCACATTAAAATTTTCACTCTTAGGTTAATTCATAATTAACTAAGCATCTTTATTGAATTGTAGATTGCATGTGATCTCATTTATAGATGCACCATATTACCTGTTCATATGACTTATAGATGCACCATAGTAAAAATATGTATATGTTACTTTTTAAAAAAAAACAACTTCTAGCTGTTAATTCTAGCTCTAATTTTGGTATAAACTGTTTATTTTCATTTCAGAAATCTGTTTTTCTCCATACATAATTCATTTTAAATATGATCTCATAAAAATCATATAAATATCTAACTAAGCTCTATAGTTAAAGAGTTAAAAACTGCTAATGTACTGACTCGTTATTGCTAATACAATTGTTTCTTGTAATTATTAAAGAAAAAGTTTGTCTTTTCAATGCATATTTGACTTCAGTTAAAGATGCAGTAAGGCCAAGAAAGCAAAGAAAAAGTAATTAAATGCGCTTTGTTGCATTCAGCAAATGTATCAAAGTTTTGTTACTTTTTAATTTTCTCTTGTCATAATTTATAATACATGAGATTTTCCGTCAAAGCTAAATAATGAAAAAAAAAATTTTCAGATGGAATGTTTAAACAAGCCCACTGTCCATATAAAAAATCGAGATTGTGTTGAAGAACTTGTTTCACAGCTAATTAAAGGAGGTGCATCCAAGCTACAAGTGAATATCAATTTTTTTATTTTTTAAAAAACAATATGTATTTGATGAATTACTAATTCAAGCCATTTCTTTATTTTAATTTTGATAACAAAAATTGATATAGTAGTTCCTTTTAGTACTAGGGTTGTTTATATTTTTGTTCTAAAATAAAAATCTTAAGTTGTATGTTGTAAAGCAGGCCTAGAGAAACTTTTTATTGTCTGACAAAAAAATGAAAAATGCACAAATTAATAAATATATTAGAAATGAAAACTAATAAGTTCAATATATTATTTTAGAAAACTTATAAGTAATTATTTATATAGATTTTTTTTTTTTTTTTGTCATAGTAAAGAAGATAAACTTGAAGTAGTAGAAAAATTTAAATAATAGTTCTAATTATATGACTTTTATTTTTCAATATTTTTACACAGTTCTAATTTACAAAATTCTTCTGAAAAGCATGGTGAACTAGATTTTTTTAATGGATCAATATCTGAAGCTACTCGTTAACTATTAAAAAATATATCAATAAAATTATGTAATAACTACTATGTTCAAATTTTCAAATCCACTGATTTGATTCGATTTGCAAAATCAGGGTTGGTCTTCTTTTTTGGGGAAGGGAGGTTGAGTTTGATAACATTAGGTGAGAAATTACATTACATAATTCTGGAAAAAAATCAAGTAAGTTAATGACCTACAAATGAAACCTAGAAAGTTACACTTTTTTGTCCTGTCACTTTATTTATGATATTATTTCATGTTTACTTGAATAAATGAAAGATATAATTTAAATTGTGTAAAATTCTTATATTGTAAGTATTTTATACTTAATTTATTTTTATAGATTATCTCGGATTTTGATCATACAATATCCCGGGTGCATGTAAACAACAAACGTTGCGATTCAACATATGGTAAGTTTCGTAATAAAAAAAATTTAAGAAATTAATTATTAAACTATTGAGATCCTGGTTATTAATTTTTTTATATTTACTTGAGAATTATCTAATTCTCAATTCAAATTTTATTATTCGATTTTATTCTGCATTTATGTAAGCTCTTAATGTAAATGAATTAATATATTTGTAGATATTAAAGTTACAATTAGAATTATACTAATTTATAATCTCGAAATTCCTACTAGAAATCTCATTTTGATTTTATCTGTTGTGTTTTTGGTTTTATCTGTTATTGTTGGCCTCATCAGATTTAAGCTACTCTGTTTCTAGGATGGTTATTTATCCTTTCTAGAAACAGTGTAACTTGAATCTGGTTAGACCAACCATTAAATTTTGACCTTTCAAAAGTTCAATTTACGATTAGTTTCAGTGTTTAACAATCAAATATATTAAAAATTGTCTTTGGGATAACAAGTTCATAGCTTTGTACCTTAAAAGCATTTTTTTTTTCACAGTATTAATAGAATCTTTGAAGGAGAATTCCATACTTCAATGATATATCTTTTTTCTGTGCATTTGAATTAATAAGATCTATTTTATTTTTTAAATAAGAGTTTTTTACCCTAGCTGAGACCTCATTAGCAATAAACATTTTTTTTTCAATACGAAAGGACAATTGATAACCACAAGGTTCTTTGATCTGTGTAAATGAATGAAATAAATTGAAAACTGCATTAACTCTTTTTGTGAAATGTTGTATTAGGTGATTTGTTTTTGAGATCAAACATATTTTTCATGATTTTATTATTTATTAGACTTAACAGTTTTCTCAATGTCATTTAGCAAAAATGATTGCTTATAACCACTGTAATGCTATTTGCTTAAAGCAGAAATTTAAAATTATGAAGGAAGTGAATCTAAGTTTATTGTTTTTTATCAAAACTCATTAACCATAACTAACACATAAATATTTGCTATAGCATTCATTCAAGATATAGCGACCTCATTTTATAGTGTCCATTTTTCTTTATATCACAGAATTCATTAATTCTAGCATTGACTGTATTGTAAGAAAAAATTATTATATGCTTCAATTTTATAAATAAATGCATAAGTTAAGAAATTGTTAAATACTGTATTTAAGCTAAACTTTACTGTGCTTTGAAATTTTTTAGGTGTTCTGGAACATTCTCATTATATATCAGATGAGTACAAACAACAGGTAACATAATTTTTCCACTTCCTAAAGTTGTTTAGAAACTAAATGTTATATTTTGAGTTTGATATTTATAATGTGTAATTCAGATTAACCTCTTTTTATAAATCTTTTTTTTTTTTTTTTTTAATTGACTGCAGATTAATTAAATATAAAGTAATTTAGAAGCTCCATTTATAAATTTGTTTAGTTGTGTATAAATTAATTTATACCTTGACTGTATAATAAATTTTATTAAATATTTTTATCCATGCATTAATTCATTTAGTCGAAATTAATTTAAGAACATTTTTACTATTTTCTAATGCAATGTTTGCCGATTTATATAATCACTTGTTAGCAGAATAAATTGTTTATTGTCCTCAAATTTTCAAGAATGGAATCATTTATATGTGATAGCATTAGAATTTCTTTAATTATCAGACTCACAACTACCAAATATCGGTTAAAAAAAAACTTCTCTTTTTAGTCCACTTGAAAAAAGTAGTTTTTAAAGTATTTACTTTGTTTCATTTTAATTACTTATTTTGCATCAAAACCAAATTATTTATTTTAGACTAATGTCCTCTTTCATCATTATCATCCAATTGAAGTTGACCCAGCACTCTCAAAAGCTCAAAAACTGCCTTACATGATTGAATGGTAGTTTTGTTTTATTTTTGTATTTTATTGTAGAAGTATGCATTGTAAAATTATTGTTAAACATTTAAATTTTTTTAGGTATTCGAAAAATCTTGATCTTATGCCAATATCTGGTGTAACGAAAGGCTGTTTAAAAGATATGGTCACAAGCTCCAGCATTTGTCTTAGGTTTGTTGTTTAATGCAATTTTTTTTGTTGCTGATATTGTTTTGTAAAATCTTGATACCATAAATTTTTTTAATGTATTATTAGAAAGCTATGTCTTCTGGCTGTTGTTTTTCAACTCTCACTGTTTAATATTTAAGTGAATTTGTAGCAGAATATTCTGAGTCTATTATTTTAAAACTACTCATGTTAAGCTAGCAGTTAAAAAAGTTTTAACTACTCAAGTTTTAAGTCATGTGACAAAATGTAAATTATGAATGGTATACATTATCTGGATTAATTTCATATGCTCCAGCAAAATTAAAATAAAAATATGTTTTGTTTACTTTTACTTTTTCGTTATATTATATTGGGATGACCCAATCAGAATATTAATTTCCGGGACTGATCTAATAGCTCCAGAAAATATTATGTGAATTAAATACCCTTTTAGTGTGTTTTGAAATAAATTCCCTCCACCTGATGCAATGAACTTCTGTATGCAGCTGCAAAAGTTTCAGAAATAGCTTTTAATACAATCTTTTTAAATGCTTTTTAATTCTGATGGAATTGTGCAGTAGCAATTACTATCCTCAGCGGAGTGGTTATTTTGTTCCTGATTTCGATAGTGGCAACAAAACAAACAGTGTGCATACGCAGCCTGGTGCAAGTTAAATCTGTCATGACTGAAAGTGCAATCATTGGCTGTGATCTGAAAATTTATAGAGAGTCTACCAGCTCAGGTGCTGTTCACATCAACCGAACAGAGTCAAAAATTACGGGGCATTCCTGCCATGACTGTTAAAAGATAGAGCCCTAAAAAAACAGGGCCAGGTATCTGACCACGTTTGAGTGGTGTGTGGTGGATAATCATTTATCATACTCTTCAGAGAAATCTCTAGCAGACTGCCTCCAAAACTAAAAAAAAAAAAATGCTAAAGTTTAATGATGTAAAAATTATTAACAAAATCTGAATATTAGAATTGAAGAACATTTCAAAAGAGGGTTTTTAAAGTTGTTTCTGAACCTTTTACATATGCATGCAAAAATGTATTGCTGCAGGTAGAGGTAACTTAGAAACATAATAAATGGGTGGTACATAATATTTTTAGATTTAATAGATCAATCCTGAAAATTAATAGTCACTATTTGTATTGTTTGATTTATACATTAATGTGCAAATAGAATGATGTTAAAAATGTTTTAAATACATATATTTTTTTTCCTAGGGATGGTTGTGATCAGGTTTTTGAAACTTTGTACAGAAATAATATTCCACTATTGGTTTTCTCTGCTGGCATTGGAGATATATTAAAAGAAGTGCTCCACCAAGAAAGTCTCTTATATCCGAACGTAAAAGTCATTGCCAATTTCTTACAATATGATGAAAAGGTACTGACTAATTATTTTAAAATGTATGTAACTTGAAAATTATTAAGTGGGCAATCTTTCAATAAATACTCTTCTAAAAAATAAGGAAATAATTTCTGATTGTACATGTGTATGTAAAATGCTCTTAGATGTGTTTATACTTATAAAAGTGGCAATGTAAAGATTGAGATATGTAGAAAAAATTTGAGTTTTTGTGGAAAAACAGGAAAATTCATACTTGTACAGAGATTATTGCAGCAAAAAAAAGTTTAAAGAAACAGAATAAAAAATTTTATTTTGAAAAATTAAAATAGGCTAAGAGAGAGCAGCTGAAAGGTCTGAGTACCACAACTCATTTCTTGCTGCAAGAAATCGTAATTTACAGTGATAGTACAGACATTAGAAAATAATGTGTATAGAATGAGTTGATCATTAGCTGTTAATCTTTGCCATGGTCTCCTTTCTCAGATGTAGAATTTAAAATGTGCTAGTGATGCCCCTGTAAACTTGAAGTAAAATCAACAGTAATTAATGTAAAAAAAATTTCACTACAGTGCCAATTCATTGAGAAAATACTTGATTGGGGTAAATTTAAACTATTGTGAGTAGGCTAAAATAAATAACATCATTATCAATGAAATTGTGCAAAAGTTATAGTTAATTTTAGGTACAGTTAAGCTTTTTTTTTCCCCCAATGAGTTGAACTTCTAAAAATCTGTTTCTCATAGATCAATAATGTAAATATTCAATGGGCAGGATAATCAATAAGAGTAATAATCAATAAAAATTCTACTTTCTTGATTGTTTTGGTATTTACCTTTCAATTTATTTATTTTTTGCAAAGAATGAGCATTTGGCTAAGTTAACCCCTTGATATATAATCATAATCTGTTTCTATTGTCTTTCAGGATAAACTTTTGGGTTTCAAAGGAAATATGATTCATACTTTTAACAAAAATCTAAGCTCAGTAGAGAATAAAGATTATTTTGAGCAGTTGAGTGGTAGAAATAATATCATTCTTCTTGGTGACTCACTGGGAGATTTAGACATGGCAGAAGGAGCTGAGAATGTAAATGTTACACTCAAAATAGGCTATCTCAATTTTAATGTAAGTATTTCATTCTCATTCATATAGCTAAAACAAATTATATTAATTTGAAAAAATATCTAGAGTTCATTAATGGATCTAGTAAAAATTCTCTTTTAATATTTTTCTTTCAAAGCCAAAAAATAAAATTTTTGTTTAATTTGGTTTGATTATTGAAGTGGCATTCGAGGTTCTCCAATTGGCTGGTAGAGACATAAAGCTGTTATGCAAATAGTGCAAGCCCATTGTAATATTTCTCCATCTCTCTTTTTATTCGTCTCAAAAATCAGAATCTCCTTTAACAGTTTTTTTTTTTGTGAAACCAAATGCGGCACAATAAACTAGCATATTTTAAAATTTCAACATAGATTATCTTCTATTAAAATAACAAGGAGAAACGAAAGGTTGAAAGTACTTTCTCTCAATTCGCTCTGCAGTCATGTGGTTTCAGTGTGAAAACATAAATTATGTAAGTGATGTGTAAGCTTTATTAATATTTCATCTCCATGATTAGAGATGGCTTAAGATTCATCAATAATATTATGCATACACTACAGTTCAGTAAGTTAGATAGAGTCATGCAAATTGTTGTAATCATCATTCCTCTGTGCCATGCCTCCAATATATGTGAAGACATCTCTAGCTCTAAAACAGCCAGAAACATTAAGTTAGAGTAGATAATGAACCATTAAAGCAATAGTTTCATTCTACCAATCTACGGGGTCCTATCCCATACATCATATCACCTCAGTTCCTGAGTTGTAGTAAGTTATTTTTTTATACCATGTGATTGTTTTCCATCAGTCAAACACATACCTGCCAAGTCTCCCGTTTTTTAACGAGGACTCCTGTATTTTGGGACTATCTCCTGTTTACCCGTATTCTCAAATTTCTCCGTATTTGTTGAAGAAATTTAAAAAAAAAAAAAAATTATACTTCTCTTATTCCTCAACAGATAGTGCTATTGTCGGTACTGCAGTATGTTGAGTGTTTATGTTTTAAGTAATTATAAATAATGGTTTAAAAAAATCTTCTTTAGATTAAAATTTATATAATTTCTTTTTACTTCGCTATAAGTAAGCGATTATATTATTTCCAACTCTGAATTTCTCTTTTTGACTTACATGATCATGCATGATGTATCAAAACTTTACTTATAGCCTAAAAAATACCGCCAGTAAAATCTCTGTTATTTTATTTCTCCAATGTTGGCAGGTATGCTAACGTTTAATTCAAATAATTGATAAAAAGTAAAATAAAAATTCTGATTAATTTGCTTCATGTGTATATTAATTTTAAAACATAGTGGAAAAAAAACATATTTTTTAGTAAACTGAATTCATTCTAGGATGCCGATAAACAGTAGTGTATTGTTCGATTGTATATTTTAATAATTTTTTCCTGTTGCTTGTACATTCATAAATTGATTATCTTTGTACTCATTTTAGTAATTCAAATCTTTTTTTATAGATTGAAAAATCTCTGCCTGACTATTTAGATTCATATGATATAGTTTTAACAGACGACCAATCTATGGATGTGTTAGTGGGACTTTTACAGAGCATTTTGTAAACATATTCAGTTCCTTCGTAATTCTCAAGGCTGTGTTTTGTGGTTGTACTTTGATTTATCCTCATTTTTTTTTTTAGTGATATGGATGATAATTTTATACATCTATACATTTAACTGTATAAGCCTTGCAGCACATTTGCCTTTAATATTTTTAAACTTTTGTCTAATAGTATGCATATGAAGTTTTGATAATTTAATCATGTTTATGTCTAAAAGAAGATCTGTGTTTTTAAAGGAATGTTTAAATAGTTATGTTTTAATTGAATTTGATATTTTTAGAGTAAAGAAAAACAACACTCTGACTTACCCGAAAATTGCCTTATATTACAGTAAACACATTCAGAAGTATTTTCATCGAGAAATATCACTACTGATCTGCATTTCTATTTGCAAATAACCTTTAACGTATTTTAGAGGCACTTCTCATCAAACCATGAGTTCAATTATTTTTGTTATTATTTTACAAAAAAGTAACTGAAGTTCATCGAAAAATTACTCTAACAAGATTTGATATATTTTTAGTTTTTGACCACATTGCTAACAATTTTCTTATATTGCCACCATTTTATTTTTATTTATAGCTGGGGCATTAATGGTGATTATTAAAATTTGCTTGGTTATTATGTCAGACGAATTCAACGCGAATTACTATTATGTAGTTGAGTTTAGCCTTGTCAATTTTATTTTTTATTGATTTAAGAAATTCAACAATAAAGTTTGAATATGAAGAAGAAAAAAAGAGGCTGTAGTGGTAGATTCTAAGTTCAAAGAAAAATTTATTTAAGAAATGTTGCAGCACTATTCTTACTTCGTTAAATTAATAATTTGAATCCTTTAGCCTTGTTACATTACTTGATTACTTAATATAAATTTTTTTGTAGATAAAAGCAATTTTTTTATTAAAAAGTGAAATTGATTAATTTTTTATAAAAATTTAATTTAATGAAATAAAAATTTTATGATGAATTTATTTTAATTTGATGAAATAAAAATTTAATATACATTTTTTTTGTAGATAAAAATAATTTTTTAATAAAAATTAATTAATTTTTATACTTTACTTACTTTAATTTATTCTAAAAATGCCTAAGCTTAATTTTAATGCATTGTCTCATTCCTGTAGATCTTTTGCATAAAAATCTTTTAATAGCCCACTATAGTGTTCATATATAAATAAATATATATATTCATATTTTACTTCAGTAATTTAAAAATTGAAGACATGTTCTTATGATTATTAGTTCTTATATAAAAGAGAATGTTATTTTTAGATTTATATATTTTACTTTTTTAGATTTTTATGTTTTTCTTTTTAAAAAAATAATTTTATTACCTTTAGTTATGAGAGCCTTATTTAAACTGCTTGCTTATTTATGATTAAAACTTGCATAAACAAATTTTTAATTAGTTTGAATTAAAAATTTTTAAGAAGTGCTAACAACTTGTTTGAATTCAACTAATTCTTTTTTTAAGAAAGAACCATACACTTTGATAATTACTACTCTGTTTAGAAATATAAATTTTATATATTTCTATTTGCTTTGTTTTAGTTCTTATAATGTTATAAGGGAAAATTACAAGGATTTGTTTGAATATTGTATTGTAATCATCATAAAATGTAAAAGTTAGATTGTTCCCACTTTGTATTCTGCATTCTTGATCCTTTAGTGTTGAGAAGTTTGTTTGTTAACTCATCATATGCTAAAAAATAATAATGTAAAGAAAAAAAAACAGTATTTATTGCACAATGTAAATTCTAAGATGTTCATATGTAGAGCGAAAATGTTGATGTCTGTAAGATTCATTACTAAAATTACCTGGAAACAATGTAAAATGTATCCCAAATTTATCAAAACCTTTACTGAATTTAGAATGATTAAATTTAAACTTAATTAGGCACTTATTTAAACCATGTTTGTTTCTAACTATTATATTTTAAAACATAATTCAAGTTATTTTATAAAAAATAATGGCAACTATTCTATTTCAAAATACTAGTATAACTTTGTACAAGCCAAGCAAAAGTCCTTAACATCGATAAGAAATAGCTGTATAAAAAAGTAATATGGGGTGCAATGTAATTAATATGTTGAATATAGAAGGCAATTTAAATAAACATCTGATTAATTCCACACATTGTACAATTTGTCATAAATATAAAAGCTCAGAAAGCAAAACGGAATCTGCGTTATTAGAGAAAAATAGCTGTGTTACTCTAGAGTAACTGTAGAGAAGAAGAAGCTTTATAAAGAAAAAACTATCGAAATCGTTTGTTTCAAATGCTATCAGGCTTTCATTATGATATGTAGTTATTTTGAATAGTAAAATTGTTCATTAAGAGTTATTAATATTAGGTGATAGTTTCAAACAAAATAGAGTAGATTAGAAAGACATTTCCAAAGATAGAATAAATTATTTTCATTCTTCCATAGAGTAAGAAAAGCACTGCAGCTGTTAAAAAAATTTTTGATTTTGGAAAAGAGTAAAATAATCAATTCTTTACGTTTTTCCCTGCATCGAATTAAACTGTACTTGTATTTCATTGTAAAAAAATTGCGATTTAAAAGTGTTATCAATTAAATATGTATTTTTTAATGTTTAAATCTTTCAAATTTTATATGAAATTGATTGTCTTGTTAAAATTATTTCTGCAAATAGTTATGGAACTGTATAGTTTTTCCCTAACATTTTACATAAATCTCATGCAAATAAAATATAAAACACTATATAACTTATTTTTATTTGTTTTAACATATTATTTAAATGAAATGTTTTTTCAGATTTGTAAAAATGAATACATTATAATTTACGATATCTTGATTTTGCAGTAGTGCATAAGCTATTAGACATAGTGTTGCACCTAGAAACCATTGTCCTTTTATTTTTATAAACTGTAACAAAACATACATATTTCAGCGGAACCATAAAAATGCCTTTTTGTTGCATTCTAAATTATTTAAAAATAACATTTTAATTGACAAATTCCTAATTTTGATCAAATTAAGTTGAATATATTCCAAGCAATAAAACTTCAAAAGTACTCAACTCTTAAATTATTTGTTTCTCAAAAACTACTTCTGTTCAAATTTTCAAGATTTGTGAAATCATCTGATAATATAATTTTACCTATAAAGGGTTATGAATGTTTCATTTTTTAGCCATAATCTGGATAAATCCTGTATCAAACCTGGGAATTTATGATAAAAAGTAGCTAGTCGGGATCAAATTAACTAAATCTAGCATATACAGGGTATCCGCGCACCTGGAAAGTCATGAATTTCAGTATTGAACCAAATTTGTCATGAAATGTCATGGTTTTTACTATTTTTAAAAAAAAATCATGGAAAGTCATGGATTTCGGTCTCTGAAAAATCCAATTTTTAAAATGGAATCCCCCACCCCCATTTCATCCTGTTCCAAATATCTAAATTCCTAACAAAATCCCCACTCAGGCATATTTTATTCGAATATAAAATGATTTTATCATGTTCTTTAAAAATTATGGTGTTCTTTCCAAAAATGAAGGGAAAAAAATTATTTCCATAGCGAATTATCTTTTAAACTTCTGTGATTTAAGAATTTTTATTATTTATTTTTTTTTAATTTTATAAATTTAAAATTCTAGTAGAAACAAACCAGTCATTGGCGAATTTTTTTTATTCCGAAATGAGAACAGAAAAATCAGGAGTATTTCTTTCCTTTCTGATGAACAAGAAAAGTATCTTTAGAATATAACTCTGCAGAAAAAAAATTATTTGCTTTTGTATTTTTTTTCACCTATTTTATTGTTTCAACTCTTTCTTTACTCTGTTTTTTAAATTTAGAATCTGTAAATATGAAGATGCAGAGTATAACAGTTTTGGTTCTACCTATCATTTCAATTAATGTTATTATAATGCTTTTTTAAATTTATTGTTGCGTTTTTGTAATAGAAAATAGTAACTTCGTTTAGTCATGAAAAATTCTTGGAATTAGTCATGGAAAGACATGAATTTGAAAATCTGAAATGTAGCAGATACCCTGCATATAATATAATATGATTATTTTTTGTAAGAATTGCGTTGCAACATATTTAAACTTTCTTATATTCATTAAATTTATAAAATGAATTGTACAACATACTTTTTTCTGAAAAAAAAATTCTCGTTTCAAATTTTACCTTAAATATTTGCAGTTCAAAAATACTATTTGATAGGATGGTAATAATTTATTTTAAAAATTAAATTTTTGGTAAATTAATTTTAGTTTTTAAAAGTCAAAATATGCAACTGCTCTCCCAACTTTTAGATACTCCCCTCTTTACTCATTTTCTCTTACGGTAGTAATACTGTACTGTAACAAACCAATTTTTATGCAGTACGCAGTTCAAGACTTGCTGTTTTGAAACAGCAAAAATGTTAGTGATATCTTACTCATAAATACGTGACCTTTTATTAGTTATACATATTATTATATACATGACTTATTATTTTATATTTTATCCAAATCTATTTCACACCTCTGCAGATCTATTTCTTTATCATTACTACAACAATTACAAGTAAAATAAAATGTGTAATTTTTTTTTAAATTTTCTTCTCATTTTGTAATTTTTAATTTTTTTCCCTTCTGATTTTAAGTTTCAGTTGCTGATAATTATATTTAATGTAAGATTACCTTATGTTTAAGAAGGCTTCGTTTTATGAGTAAGATATTTTTTCATTGACTGATTTTTACATAAATTAATAACAGGTTAAAGTGCCTCCTGTGAGAAAAATTAATCCTCAAAAACAAAGTTCGATATATATATTGTTCAAAAAATAATTACTTGGTGAGTCAATAATTTCAGGTCTCCTTATTTTGTAAGAAAAAAAACATTCTGACTAATAAGTATATAATTAATAACGTTTGTAACAATTCCATAGCATAGAATAGTTCTAGATCAGGGGTTTCCAACTGGCTGCCCGTGGGTCTCATTCGGCCTGCGAAATCTTTTTTTGTGGCCCGCGAACCAAAATATATTAATTGTCATTTTTTTTAGGACAATTTTCGTAGAAAATTTATATGGGTTTTTAATACTTTCAAGTTTCATATCTTAACAATTTGTTGTCTGTTTCACATTAATTGATGCATAGGTGCACATTAAAATTATTGATTGCCAGAATTTTTTAATATGCAATGAAATATTTTTAAAAATCTACTTATATTAATTTGTAATTCAATATTTCTGTTTTGTACAACCTAATAAAAATCTGACAGTAATATTTAACGTTCCTTCAAACATAAAAGAGTCCTATATAAAATTTTAATAAAGTTGCGGCCCGCCATTTGACTGGTGTTTTTAATTGTGGCCCCCGGTCTCATGTAAGTTGGAAACCCCTGTTCTAGATGGAGTAACTGGCTGAGGCGGCCTTGGCCGATAACCGGCTGTAGTGCCTAAGAAGAAGAAGTGACATACTCCATGTGAGTAAAATATTTAGTTGTGGAATAAATTTATTTCATTTAGTAGTTTCCTGACATTGTAGTAAAAAAAAATTTTTCTTTGACTAACGTCTGTAATGTGTCCCACCCAAGAAATTTTAAACATTGATAACTAAAATCTGTATTGTCTATTAACAAATTACTGGTAGAATCATTTTCTCTAGAGCACTTTTTTCACTGACTCTAAAGTGATATAAATCTCCTAATTTCTATTAGACATTATGTCCTATCTAATAAAATTTAAATATCAGACGCAAATATTTAGTACTATATAATTGCTTAAATAGTTATTTGTTGTAGAGTAGCAGAAGCAGTGTTAGCTGTTAGTTAGTGCAGCTAGAAGGGTGTGTGACCCCCCTCTTTTTATTTAGTTTTTTTATAGAATTTTCTACTTGAATGTTTTGAAAAATATAGGTTTTTACATGAAATCTTATATTTCGAAAAGGCTGGGAAAAAAGTATTGCATGCCAATTAAAGTGGTTCAAATAATTTTATTTATTTATTCTTTATTTACTTTTTTTTTGCAAAATCGACAACAAAGAATTTGAACATTTTTAGCAGATTCTTTAATCATAACACATATAATTAATCATTTTTATGATCTATTGTAAAAACGATTGCAATATAAAATGTAAGCGTATATTGACAGCTACGTTTTTAAGAATTTCCTATTAACAAATTTTAAATTTGCACACAGAGAACGAATATCAAATTACTTCCATATCTTGATCCCCACCCCCCATTTTATCGATAATATATCCCGCTATGCGCACTTTGTAAGGAACATAGTCTGAAAATTTTATTGAAGACGAGGAGGTTAGCCAGTGCGGGATTAAGCGTGCGCGGGACCCTAGGCAATTCAAATTTTTGGGACCCTTAGATTAAATTTTTTTTCTCCTATATTTTTTTTTTATTCAAATATAAAAGTATTTATATATCTTTCCATTTATGAAAGCTTTCTTATAATAAATAAAATTTTACTTTTAAATAATAACTAAAATAAGTAATAAATAAATATGATTAACATTATGAAAAAAAAATTATCGTAGTTTATTAATGTATATTTGAAATTGATTTGTTTTTTAAAAAATCATTGTTTTTCTTTCTTTTCAATTTATTTTCAAAAAATCCATTTTAAGGGGGCCCCAGGCCATGGCCTAATGGGTAATCCGGCACTGGGGTTAGCTTAAAAATATCAATCCAATATATCGATGTGCTTGCAGGATGAGCCATGGCTCATTATAAATGTATGTTTAAAATTTATTAATTTTTTAATTTTAAAATGAATTTTGGTAATACACTTGGATAAAAATCGGAAAAAAAAATTTTTATCTAATTTTCTAAATCAATTATTTCCTCGCTTTTTAATTTTATTTCTACTCAGTATGATTCAATTTTTTTAGTGTGTATCATCAATATAAAGCCTGTCATAAGGAGAGAAAGATATAAATGATTGACTAAACAATCGTCTGTTCCAAAAAGGTACTCAAGCATTGCCCAATGTATACAACTATCTCCAGGGCCTGATTATCGCCTAGGCACGGGCCTTGGACCCACACTTTCTGGGGGCCTAAAAAATTAGTAAAAAGTCCACAATATTACTTTTTTTTAATAATGAAAAAAACAGTTTTTCTCAAAAAAGGCATTTTTTTATTTCAAATTTTCTTTATATTGTGATTAACCAACTCGTGTAAACATTGCACTTATCAAATTCCAAAGTACAGCTGAATTTTAATTGGTGCAATTTTTACACCGACGGCTTAAGCAAATGCAACGAGAATGCATGTTCCCAAAGTCTCTTATTAATGATTAGTGTCAACAAGAACTAAAAGCTTATTCTTAACATATATGTAAAGCTGTAGCTGGAAGGCTACAATCTTTAAAATAATTCAGCTTATCAGTGACTTTTAGCAAAAATCACTGATTTCACTTGTTTGTGCTCATCAAACTATTTTTATTTTCACAACATTTTATATTTTGCTTTAATATTTAGATGCGTAAACTATATTTTAGAAAAATAATCTTCAATTGTCTGCTTTCAAAATTTTTTAGAATGTTTCTCTTGAATTATGAAGTTCCATAGATTCTTTTTATTGTTAGGAATACTCTTCAGAAATTTAATTTCAAAATATAGTGTTAGGGGCGCCGAAATTTTGTGGGCCTGAATTTGTCTTGATCGGTAAAAGCAGCTTTAGGAAAGTCGGGTGTAAATAAAATATCAGTCTACAGGGAAATTTTCCTGACAGTGTAAGGGGTCATTGATTCAATTTGCTGATTATGGCTTCAGTAAGTCACCTCTTTCTCGGAATATATAGTTTGGATTTTCAAAACGAGATTTTTCTCTTTGTTTCATTTTATATTTAACTTAAAAGAAGGGAAATAAACAGTTTGCATTTTTAACTTTCTGTTCAGGTTCTCAACATTTCTGTTGAGGTAAGTGAAATATTTTCATTTTTGAAAATGCCGAATCTAAATTGTTCTATTGAAAGTCCAAATTGAATAAAACTACAAAATTGAAGAAAATTCTCAATTTTCATCAGATAAAATAATACAAGTAAAAACATTAAGCGCAGCTTGAAAGATAAAGACTATCACGGATCTTATTTCATTATTTGTCAGCTGCTAGGTGTAAGAATAAAAATTTAAAATAAAAGGAAAAGAACGCTCTTTAACGACGTTGCCAACGATCGTTTCAAATTTTAGAACTGGGTTTGAAAAAGCTTGATTACTGCATATTTTTCCTTACAATGAAAAATATATCTGCGATGATATGAATATTGATAGTTTAAAAATTATTTGTGAAAATTAAGGGGCACATGCAACGCAGACGATTTTTAAGGAGAAAAAAATTAATTGTGAATCCAGACGATTTTTATCCTCCATTTAATTTATTCCATAGATGTCCTCGATTTTGTTTTTTTTTATTTTGATATGAATTCTAATTTATTGAAAAATTGTGCAACGAATTTCAAGTTCATTACAGAGACAGTTTTCATTAAGATGTTAAAGGAAAAAAGTAAATGCTGTCTTCTCTATTAGGAACAACAGGTACAATTCTTTCTTTTTTTTCTCTATGCATCTTACTCCTTTTTTTTTTATATCGATCAAAGATATCTGTTCTATTATTACGTAAATTAAACTTAGAAAAGTTAAAGTTTAAATTCTACTAAGCGGTTAGACTTTTTTTAATGAAAAAATTAAATACAAATTATATAAAACCATAAAAGGAAAAATAAGAAGTGTTGAAATTATTGGACCTATTTAGAAATTAAAATAAAAGCTGCTTATGATTATTCTTAAGATTTCATATCATTTACGAATGCTTATATAGCTAAATATATATTTCTAAATATTGCATTTTAAAAAATAAAATAATAATTATGTAACATTAACTTTGAATTTCAATAAAGCTTTAATTTATTTTCTTTAAATTCAAATGAGTGGCATCCAAAATTGAAATTGCTCATTTTTCAGATACATGCACTCTGCCCTTTATTATTATTTCTAGGGACATCTCTGTGAATATGTTTTGTATTTGGATATTTTGGGGGATTTATTTTTAAAAAAAATTATTTAACAAACGAAATTTTAAATAAAATTTTGCTTAGCTTAACTCAATGCTAGTTTATTTTTTATATTTATTTTTTAAAAAATGCTTTTTTTTTGCGTTTATATTTAATAGTGGCTACAATTTTTTGCAATTCTGCTAGCCAGTGGATACTATTCACAATTGCTAGTCTAGAGCTATTTTAATATAATTGCTTTCCGCTATAATTTGCTAGTCAGAGCTGTAAAACTCCCTTTGGCTACGTTTCTGGCTGCAGGTAATATGACTTAATAAAGGAATATTTAACATCAATGTAGCAAATACTGTTTCAGCATAATGTCTTAAATAATTATTAGTAAATTAAGCCGTTTTTTTTTTCTTTTCAATAATAGCCTTTTCGTTTCGTAGGGAAAACATTTTATCCTCTCTATTTCAATAACATTTGTATTCCCAGGTTACTGACTAAGCTCTTTGTCTGGGTCCTATCATGCATGCTGTCATTTTGTTAAATGCAATCGAAATGGTAACTGAAGAGTGCTCTGCGGTAGGATGAAATGAATTTGAGGTTTTTTATTTAGCGTTATTTGGGGCAGGAATTTGAGATCTCGCCTTGCCGTAATTGACCGACTTTTTTTCGGATAGTAAAAGAAATGAAAGGACACTGATTTTATTACTTTTTACTCTCTATTAAGTGCATATTGAAATCGATGAGCTTGGAGCAATTGTAGTGATAAGCCAAGGTGTTTCCAAAGGTGGTATTTTTGAATCAAACTGTTGATTAATTTTTCCAAATAGGTACTATACAAGTTTCCGGAATTTTCACTAGATGACTACATAATATCCAGACAGAAGTTTTTGAAATTTTTTCATAATAACAGCATAATACACAGACCCTTACAAGTTTTTGGAATCCACACTAAATAACAACATTATACACGGTAACATCTTTTTGTTTGCGTGAAAATCGTTGTGTTTCCGTCGAAAAAGTATGGCTGAACTTTTTGAGTGTGACTTTTCATTATGTAACCCCAAGCTTTTAAATTCAAGAAATTTGCAATTTCTTAGTTTTTTCACACTATTAATGTTTGCTTTAGGTTAA
The DNA here is from genome assembly GCF_043381705.1 of Parasteatoda tepidariorum. NCBI lineage: Eukaryota > Metazoa > Arthropoda > Arachnida > Araneae > Theridiidae > Parasteatoda > Parasteatoda tepidariorum. The sequence continues at coordinate 31,381,677 of NC_092209.1, read as the reverse complement.
GCACTTCTTAAATTTTTTGTTGCTACTCCAAAGTGCTCGAGTAGTTTTATTTTAGGCCTAAAAAACATGTATTATTAGGTATTTCTTAAAAATAAAAACTGAAAGATATGGACAAAGGAATTTCTTTCAAAATTTAACTCTGCGATATTTAACGTTTCCTCTATTAAAGTTTTTAGAGGAAATTTATTAAGAAAATTCTATGGCTAATTCAGTGTTTAAATTCACAATCGGAATTAATACGCTCACTTTTATTGAATTGGGGCGGAAAATTGAGTTATTTGTGTCAAAATAAAAACATTTCGTGAAATATTCGCGAAAAACTGAGTGCATAAAAGGATATTTGTATATAATTTTTATCACTATTATTGAATATTATATCCAAATACGTGAGATTTCATAAACATTTTTCGTGCCCATCATAAGTTCTGAGAAAAAAGATTAGAAAGTCGTGCTAAAGCTCAATATGACGTCACATGATTAAAATTTTATGTCTGATCATGTTTAAACAAATATTTAAAAAAAGGCAAATAATAATAAATAAATAATAAACTCAGCTCTTTCACGTATAAAGTTTTTCGCCATCATTTAATCCGTTAATTTCGTAAGATGGTTTAAAATAATTGTAATCTTTTCATATTTGTTTAATTATCATACTTGTGAGTTTCAGTTTGCTGGGCGAAAAGAAAATATTTTTATATAATTATTGCATATTTCTTAGAGTACTTGTAAAGGTAATAACAAATTAAGTAGCAGGTCTATAAAAGGCGTAAAATTAGCAGAATATAAACAAATGTGGAATGTCTGCTTATTTTATTGTTTTAATTAGTGGTCTAAATACTTTATGCCCGTACTTCGAGAGTATCATATAAAATTCCCAAATGTATTGCGACAAGGCGATAAGTTATAAAATTGATTTCATAACTTAATATGTGCTACAGCACATGGGTTCGAAATCGAATGAACGCGTGCAACTAAGATACATGGAAATATCAAAGGTGATGCAAGATTTACAATTCTGTTCAAAAAGTATAAAAATGATCAAACATCTCGATCAGTACTTGCGTGAAATACTTTCAAAAGATGCGAGATTCGACCCACAATCTCAACCTTTATGGGTAGGAAAGGAGGCAGCAAGAACCCTTAATTTTTTATTGCAAATTAGAATTTTTCAGAAAAATGTACCTCAATTCGATATACAGATTGCTTGAGCCCGCTTAAGGGATCCGGATCCAGATTTGAATATTAATGATGATTACTCGATTGGAATTGTGCACCCGGCTCAATTATCCTCTGTGTATCGGGTTGTGGGTTAGAATTCCCTTGACATCGAGCTAACTGTAAAAGTTTTTTATGCTTTTCCTCTCCATATAACTCAAATGCGGATCAGTTCAACCAAAATGCTCTCCACGAAGGCTAGTTAGTCTCAATACTAGATCCAGTTGTACCCTTGTCTTTTTGGTTAGGCTCAAAATTATGATATTCAATTTATGATAACAAATTCAGTCACTTTACTGATTCCAAGCAGCAAAGTGTTTCCCCAGAACGAGTTCAGATCTTTCAAAACTCATCAATAATAGTTTGTCAGAGTTGAGAACTATTTTTTTTCTCCTACCTTAAATATTGCGTATAGTGACTTCATGTGTGCTTAGTTTTTTTTTTTTTTATTTCCTTCTTCTTCTTTTTTTTTTTTTTTTTTCTTTTTTTTTNTCTGTTTTTTTTTTTTTTTTTTTTTTTTTTTTTTTTTTTTTTTTTTTTTTTTTTTTTTTTTTTTTTTGAACGTGCACTCGAAAAATATGTATTAAGGGTGATTAGTAAGGAATACCTTATGTATTCTGCATTGTCCTCGGATGTTTTAAAATATTTTATTCCCTTCGTGACAACTTATGGGCAAAACAGCGTGTTTTTTCACTTATTATACTTATATACCAAAAATAAGCCAATACTGTGTCATAGACGAAAACTGTAATCTGTAATCCAAACTTATGAATCTTCTCAGTTACTGTATTTCAATCCTACTGTGAGTTACTAAACTAAACAATTTTAAACAAATTTTTGGTTTAGTGCGTATAAAGTAACATTTCTAGTTAATATAAAATCAATTTTGCGCAATTTTCCTAAAATGGTCGCGCGATCTACCAGTAGCTCGTGATCGATGGTTATGTGATCACTGCTCTAAAGGCTCGCTCATTGGTTCGCCTATACAAGGTTGTTACTGAAGCGCGTGGTCTTTTATTTAAAATCACATATTACATTGATAAAATGAGAATTGTTTTTTCATTTAGTTGGTTTTTAATTTAGAAATGCTTAAACATCATTATAGAATTTCAAATTTTAATTATGTCTTAGTTTCAGCTTATATTTTGTAACAATCTTCTTAAGCATGTAACATGTTAGTATCATTATGTACACAATTCTAGAAAAGATACAAAATAACTGTTACAGAAAATACTAGTCATCTCCTATGCTGTCAATTATATCTAAACAACTTAAAATGCTGAGATATGGTGATGCTCAGGCAGAATGTTTTAAATTGTGAAACGTTTAAAAATAGTGTTTTTTACTATAAATATTTATTTTGTGATATCTTTAGATTAAGCAAAATAAAACTCATAGAAAAAAAAAGAAAGAAAAAATATTTAAGTTCCTCGTCCTTTATCTCTGAAAGCACGCTTCGTAAAATTCCTATGCTGGTTGTTTCTTTCTGTGATTAAGTCTATAGATAAATGTATATTGTTGCATCCTTCTGTTCAATATTATTTTCTTAGAAACATTTCTAGTAAACAGAATGATAATTGATATGATAACTAAAATTAGTTTACAATAATTCAAGTTACGCTGCATATATTACCGTAAACAGGGAATTTTTCAATAATTACAGAAATTCTGCAAATATATAATTCATCATGTTTTTGAAAATCCGCCTTTATGACCATTTTGTATTTTTCCTACTTGAATTACCAATCGCACATCACCATTCATAGAGATTGTATTTATGAATCACATTTTGCGTTCCATTTAAATGATAGTTGTACGTCACTCTCGGTTTATGAATCCTTCAACTTGATTCTTATTAACACTATGGTGGTTTATATTAACGTAATTTGTGAATCACCTCTTCAGATTTATATTCTGTATGGTAAATTGTGACGCCCGGTGGCTGAGTGGTAGCGCTTCGCGCTGCCGTGCCACAGGTCCTTGGTTCGGGCAAGGCCGACTCAGTCTTTCATCCCTTCAGTGGGTCGATAAAATGAGTACCAAGCGTGCTTGGGAACTAACACTGGGGGTTCCGCGTTCGGCTGACCACCTGACCGGAACATATGCTCCTGCACCCCAGAGCCCAAGGTCAAGAAAACTGAGATGGGCACAGTCGGCCTTGGCCCTCTTAATGGGCTGTCGCGCCACTGAGTTAGTTAGTTTTATGGTAAATTGTGAATCACCTCTTCATATTTATATTCAGATTTATATCAGGACGATCAAGTATGGTTTTTCGTTTTAATATGATTTTCCAAATAAATATCACGATTCGTATCAACTAAATTGCCACAACACGTATAGCTATTTATTTACAGATCACGTGTCCTGTTTAGTAACGAATTTTCGATTCATATTCACGTAATCAAACTATAAATATCATAGCACCATACTAAGTCAACTTACGAATCACCATTCTCATCATTCAAATTTTACTTGTAAATACATTTTTCGAACCGCAATCTGTGGTTTATACTCAGAGGCGTTGTGGTTTACGTTGTAATTCGTATTCACGCAGCAAGTACTTTTTGCTCATTAATATAAAAATACAAATAGTTAAAATCTCATACAAATTTTCAACTTTTTTATGATTGAACAATCACGGGTATTAGAAAATTGAGATCGGTAATGATAAATTCAGCGAAAACTAACTATAAATATATTTTATATTTATTATAACTATTTGTAAATTATATTGAGTACATCCGAATAAAACGTAAGTGTTGAACAGTACAGACAGTTTCGTAGCAAATATTCTAAACTGACATTCATTAACTTTGTAATTTCGATTAATGTGTTGAATTCACAAAATTGAAACAATTATATAACAACTTATTATAAGCTTCACTCTAAAGATTCCTTCGGTGAAAAAAATTAAGTAAAGTTGTTCGTAAATTATTCTTGCAATATTCCTAACCATATAGTTTTTAATTAAAGCATTTGAACAAAAAATATTATTTTAAGCTAGCGTAACTTATAAAATTTTTTCGATATAAAAATCTTCTACGAAGGCGTATTTGTCTCTATGTTTGAGACAGGATTTCTCACTTAAGTTGCGTTCAAAATTACAATGCCTCAAATTCATTAATAAACTATTGTCTTTACACTGATCGGACAGGATGTTCTTCAACAAAATGAAAATAATAATATGAAGAAAAGCGTACAATCGCTTGAAGCAATTAGTTCATCAGCGCTAAGCGTTACTTTAAACTATCAAAACTGATTTTTCTATCAAAATATTTTCTAAAGAGCCGTCAACAGCTTGAAATATTCATTTAATGATAAATCATAATCAAATTGGTTTTATTAAAGGCATATTCCATGATAATGAATTTAAAATTGTCATTCCCCTTACAAATAATTTTTATAGGACAGGCGGAGAAGTATTTTGTCACTGCTTCATGTCTGTACATGTACTCCTTCATGGAGCCATGATTTTGTAATTATTGACAGCAGGTCCTCCATGTTGTCTGCTCAGTATACTTCATAAAGCTTGGAAATCGTCTTTCTTGGAAAAAAAATTCCTTACCAGAAGATACTAAATGTGTACTATTTAGTGTGAAAGAATCATAGATATCAGTAAGACGTTGATAATGTTTTAATTGTTAATAAACTTTATAAATCGCCATATTAGCAACGGTTGAACAGCCAATTGACAAGTATATTATTTACCGAAGTTGCTTTTCAAAAACCAGAATGTGCTGCTATAAATGGGCAGTTAACTTAATCATAATGGCACATCGAGAGCAATATTTTGCAAATTTTTTGAGTTGGTTAATAAAAAGTTGTTATATATGCCATTAAATGTAATATTAGAAAAATATCTAATTTTTCATTCTTTTACTGCATTCAGAAATAACATTTTTATTTCTAAATATTTCAAAACCGTAAAATCTAGATAGTCATATTATGGATAGTAATAACTACATTAACATATACAAAACATTGCTAAATTTCACGATTTTTAAGATCATTTTTTTGCATGGCCCGTTGATCAGCCAGCCTTTCCCTCTATCATTTTAAGTATTATTGCATCAAAACGCGTAATAATGGTGTTATCGCGTTAAATAAGTTACATCATTCATTCCTTTAACATAGTTATTTATAAAACAGTCACAATAAATTAATTTTATCAAAGGATATTCCTTGGTAATGATTTAAAGCCACTACGCATTTACTAATAAATATCTGATACAAAGATGTCTTGCAACCATTATGGACTATTCTCGCTGATTCAATTCGAGTTTCCATTACCTTTATTTGTCCCCGTTACCGTCATTAGAATTAGTATTGTCATTGCTGAGAGAAATGTATTAAACAGTAAATTATTGCGTTAAACTACATTTTTTTCTTTTCACCTGCTTAACATACATTTATTTATAGAGCAGTCATAAAGAAATCATTTTACCAAAGGCTGATCCTTGATAATCAATTCGAAACCGATATTTTCTCAATAAATCATTTCTGATACAGTCGACAAAAGTGCATCTTACTGCCTTCATGGCACTGTTTCTTGCCTATTCAATTTAAATTTGTTCCCAATACTATCGTATTGTGGTCCCTTAAAGCAATTATTTCTCTATTTGCTTAATATTTATTTATAGATCATCCATCATAAAATATTTTCTATTAAAGGCTATTCCTTGATAATGAATTTAAAATTGTCATGCACTGATTAATAAATAATTTTTGGATGCAGCAGACAGAGGAGCATCTTGCAGCCTTCACGGCTATTTAATTCATATATGTGCCTAGGAATGCCGTTTCATTCCACTTCCTATTCCATGTTACTCATTACTCCCCAATAGCCTAAAAATCCATTCAGTAATTGGATCCTTTCAACAATGTCCCAGACAGCATCTGATTCCAGTATTTTGGTAAAAAGGACCTTAATATGTACTTCCGATTTTCAATCTTTTGTAACCCTTGACCCTCTGCAAATGGACAAATTTTCTGTCTTCCTACAATTACTTTGAATGGCCGGCTCATCAGACCATTCCGTTGTTCTGCTGTCATACCATTCACGTAAATTTCAACGCTTGTCATTTGGGACCTGTTGTCGTTGTCAAAAGAAATACACGCACGCGGAACGTTTTATTGCGTGCAGGATTTTGTCTCGACTCTGATCAAATAGTCTGTTTGGTGGTAAAGCACCCAATTGCCCGAACTAGTTTTCCACCATTTCCATCATATACCATTTTCATGTTGAAGGATGTACTATAAGAAAAAGAAAAGAAATAGCAGCAAATTTCTTGTTTTTCTGAAGCTTTAAGGACCTTTTTGGCTATGAGATTAAAAACTAACAAAACGTTGGGCCATTTTGGTCCTTTTTGCCTGCTTATGAAATGAAATGAAAAAGAAAAAACTATTTTAAATGCAAGTTAAATTTTCAGCGGTAATACCTCACTAGGTTTTAACTCAGGGGTTTCCAACTTACATGAGGCCGGGGGCCGCAATTAAAAACACCAGTCAAATGGCGGGCTGCAACTCTTATGATTGAAGGAATATTAAATATTACTGTCAGATTTTTATCAAATTGTACAAAACAAAAGTATTGAATTACAAATTAAAATAAGAAGTAGATTCTTACCTGAGAAATAAGTTTTTTTTTGCACCGTTGGTATGTTAAATTTCACAGAAACGAGGAAATTAGTATTTTTTTTAACGAAGAAAAGTACTTTAAACCCATATAGATTTTTGTCCGAAAATTGTCCCCAAAAAAATGACAACTAATATATTTTAGTTCGCGGGCCGGATGTGGCCTGCGGGCCGCCAGTTGGTAACCACTGTTTTAACTTATCGTATAATTCACTAGGGCTACTCGCTTCGTTCCCCATTCCCCATGATTGCAGCATATTTTTTTCTTTTTTTTGGCAATCAACAGAGTAATGCTTCAAAATTAAAACGTATTAAATTAAAAAATTCATAAAATTTTATTGTACTTAACAATGCAATAAACATTTGTGATGGACACGCACACACTTAAAAGGCCATATCACACATAGGGAAAATTCGTTCAATTCAACCATCAACTCAACCCCAACTTCAACTTTCTGTTCAACTACTACCTGAAGCAGTTGAACTATGGTTGCCATGCGGTTGAAAAGAGTTGATCATTGATAAACGAGTGATTTCTTTCTTTTTAGGCGATTTAGCGCTTTATACATAGACGGATAAAAATTTTCATCGAAAGACTCAGCGCGTGTGGTAATTAAATTTAATTTAATCGACGGCAATGGATCCTTCCTCAGCAATTTCAAGTTTGATCATTTACAGTTTGGTAAAGAAAAAAAAAGGATAAGAGAAGGACACTTTGGAGTAAAGCATGACGCTTACGAAGACAGAGATTAGGCTGTTAGGAAAATTTATTGAGAGAACTGTTTGTTTTCATTTGTGCAATCTTTGACATAGAAGTTAAAAATATATAATTAGTTTTAATATTGGAAAAGTAAATTAGGAAAAAAAAATCACCATTTTGTTATAAATATATTCGTTGCATGCTGTATTAATTTCACTTATTATCATAAATTAAACACATAAGTAGCAATGGATTTTTATCTTTAGTTAATAAATATATTTTTAGATTATTCTTTACCTTTAGTCATATAGTACTTATTTTAAATTATTCAAATAAATTACCTTTAAGTTTTTCATATATTTAATAACATAATATAGCTTTTTGCAACTTACATTTACTATGTATATTTTACAACGGAGAAAACAAAATCTAATATAAGAGTAAAAATAAACAGTTATAACAAAATTTAGGAGTTTGATAATTTTTTGCACCAAATTAATGCAATTAATTTTTTTAATGTTGACTTTAAGTTCTTGAAAAATTATTAAAATAGTTTTTTAAGAGTTCGATATGTATTATTATATATATGTTTAGTGAAATACTCTAGTTTGAAAAAAATTGTGCTATTTATCAGGGTTTGTTGATTTAAATCAGCTTGATTTAAATCAATTTTTTTTTTTTTAAAAATCATTGATTTAAATTAATTATTTCTTTTTAAATATATATATTGATTTTAATTGTTAAAAATCAGTATTTAAATTATTGATACTTTTATGATACTAATGTTAATTAAAATTCCACCTTTTGAATGAAAAAGCGTGGTCTCACGGATTTGCAAAGTCTCACGGATTTGTTCTTGATTTTAACGGGATGAAATGCAAACTTAATAATTTTACTCGGTTACCATCGCAACTTCATCTAAAAGTTTTGGCTTTCGAATTCCTATTTGATTTTTGGTAACTAGAAAAACTCGTTAAAAGTTTTTCACCCAAATGATAACTTAATAATTAAGCAGAATGTTATTCTTAATAACGTTTTATAATTTTTATATTCAGCATTTTAATCGCATAAGTTGACTGGACGCAATTTTATATAAGGCTTATAATAAAAGAAAACCTAATTTCATTACTGCTTAGTAATTGTAAAATAGTTAATAAGTTTATATATCGATTTAAATAAGTTTACCATAGAATGTTGCGTTATAACGTTATAATAATGAAACACATCTTTTATTTTTAAGCCTTCAATTTGGAATGATAATCAAAAACAGAATAAGCTAAGAGGGAAGGATAAATAAAATACCGTTAAATTAGAGAAAGGAAGAAAAAAAAGAACAAAAAAACAGCCTCATGACACAACTAGTCAAAAAAGTCCCCTCGGTGAGAATTTTGTTTTTGAGATTTATTTTTAAGAAACATGACATTTTTCACTATTTTTATATAATTATAATATAAATATATTTTAATATAAAGTTAAAGTAGAGTGTTTTTTTTTTAAAATTTGACATCCACTATACAAAAGATATCGACTAAAAGACATTGATATCCAAAAGATATAAACTTGATAATAACAAATATGTACTGCCACTTTTTCAAAACATTGATTATTTTTCGTGGTTGGATATTAATGGATTTAACTGCTGAATAAAAATGAAATGAAATGCTTCTTGAAGAGATAATTTAATGAGATTTTAAATACTTAACTAATTATGCATTAACATTCAATTCAATTTTAAATAGGCATAAAAACTGTTAGGCAAATGCACTCTGAATTTAGCGTCGGATTTGAATCATAGAGCTGGAATAGAAGTAGAGCAAACACCCTGTTATATTTCGCCATCTTTCTTCGCCCTCTCCTGTCACGTGCTATCTCTTTCTGCGATTTTAGCGAGGAAAAAAGGGCGTCGTGTGACATTTGAGATTAGTTCTCTTTTTGTGGTAGATTCGAACTCCGATTTTTTAACATGTATAAACTGTACAAAAATGTGTACATTTTTTCAAAATTAAAAAAAAAATTAATTTTTTAAATGACTTCAAAACCAGTAAAAACGTATCTTACTATAACAACGTATAGGTACTTTTTAAGTTTTAAAATTATTTTAAAATGTTTGTGCAATTTTCACTAGCAAAACAAACCTCATATTTGTAATTGAAGTTAAAAATTGATTTTTTTTCTACAAAATTATTATTTGAAATTATTAAAATACAAAAAAATTACTTATTAATTAATTAATAATATTTTTTTTAAACTTGTTTTAATAAAAATTTTAACTAATAATGTATATATTTTTAAAAAGAAACTACAATTAATTCAAAATGCGATTTTTATTTTTTAAAGTTTGTTAAGTTTTATTTATTATTCTTGAGATATATAATTATAAAGTATGTATCACATTTTAGACTTTAACTTAGGTAGTTGTTTATTTCTGAGAAAACCGTGTTTAAATTTTAATCCAACATAGCAAACAATAGTATAAAATTTTGAAAAATCTTAAATATATCTTTGCAGATAATGAGAATTTTTAAAAACATTTATAAGAAAGGATTTAAGACGTCAATAAGGCAAAAAATAAATTTAAGATTGAGAAGGAAAATGCTGCCCCTCATTAAAAAAAAGATTCACTTTTTCAATTTTCTGATTTTATTTTTACTTTACGCTTGCTATGATAAGTTTAAACAGCTATAACACTTCTGATAGTATTCTAGATTTTTTTCATGTATTGTTGCAATTAAAAAAGAACGATTTCAATTGAAAACGATCTGATGATTTTATTTAAAAAAAAACTGATTATTAAGGGTTGACGATCTTTGCTCAATCAATCTCAATTAGAAAAAAAGAGAGAAAGAAGAGTTTTTTCGTTAGAAAACAGACGAAGGAAAAATACAGAGTAAATAAACGAAAAAGGAAAGAAACAACGGTGCTACCAAAAATTCGCTTACTACATTTTAAAACTAAACTTTAAAACAAATTATGTATTAATAATATATTATTCAATGTAGTCATTACTTTATGGTCTAATTGCATTCTTATTCGTTTATATGTAATATAGTTTTAAAGGTGTAAATTTGGATTTTAGAATGAACAAAATGGAATAATCGAGATTCATATGATGTTTTAAAGAAAAGAAGAGCATGCTAAAAGTTAATTTATATTGCAAATAAAACAATTGTAATTCTAAAAAGCGATAAATTAATTTTATTTTAGCAACTTTCAATCTGAGTTTTGTTTCAGAATCAGAATTTCATAAAAGCTATTATTCGAATTTTGTATAAGAATATATATCTTCGGTGAGCTTTTTATTCTGGACATAGCTCAAAATGAGCGTTTAAGAAAATGAACATAACTTAAAATGCGTGTTTTAGAAAATTGACATAGCCCAAAATGCGTATTTTAAATAAATGGACATAGCTCAAAATGAGTGTTTAAAAAAATGGACATAGCTTAAAATGCGTTTTTTAGAAAATTGCCATAATGTCTTTTCAAAAAAGACTAATTCAAAATAATGTACTAAGTGATTGATGCAAATGAACGACATCACATTGCGAAGTTATTTGGATTAGACCTGAAAATTAAATTTTCAGTTAGTAGCCAGTGGCCGGTAGACTTAGTAGTCGCTTTTTCCTCATACCTAATGAGTCGGTCACAGATATCGATAGGTCCTTTTCATTTAACAGCCATTTTTCTCAAACTTTTTTTGTTTGTTGTTGTTGCTTGGATTAAGATTTTTTTTAAATTAATAAAATAGAAACAATCTACGACTATAAATGTTAATTAAACAATAAAAATGATATAAATGTGTGGCAAAATTTATTTAAACATACTGACTTTGAAGATTTGGGGAGGCAAAATACATTTATTGTACACATTACAACAAACATGTGAATTTTTAAAGAACTCTCCTTGCATACGAATGTTTGTACCACAAATTGATGGATTCTGAAGTATCAAAATTTTGAATGGTGACATTGGGCATTTAATTGAAAATTCTGTTTTCCAGAATCTCGACATTAATAAACTATTATCATTAAACGATTTTTTAAAAAAAGCGATTGGAAAAAATGACCGATTGTTTACTTAATTTAAGTTACCACTTTTTTTTGTTGAATCGCACGTGATGAATGGTTATTTTCGGGTCTAATTTCATGAATTTATTCCTTATAAAAAGAACAATCCTCATAACGGAATCAAATGCCATACCCATTTTCTTAAACACTCATTTTAAGTCGTGTATAGAATGAAAAGTCACCGACAATATTCTAAATTTTTATCCTCACTTTCGAATTTTAAAGCTTTCTTGTCGAAAAAAAATCTTGAAAGAATCTATTCACTTTTGCTATTCAGAAGCTAGAGAACTTTTGTTTAGTTTAACTTTCTGATTCTTTCCTTGTTAAGTTTTACTTGTTTGCATTTTGCTTATAGTTAGTTTTTGTTTGAGTATCCCATTTTCTCACTTTTTTTTTCTTCGAAAAAACTATGTTCACTTTTACCTTGTTGCGTTGGAAATGAAAGAAAACATTTAGTCCGTTTATTTTGTTCCAACTAACATATTTTCATATATTTTCTTGCTGTTTAATCACTTTTATTTTCTTAAATTAGTAATTTAACAGATATTTATTTCCACTAACTTATTAAGTTTGCATGCAATAGAGAGTTTTTTTTTTCTGCTTTGCTGTAAGTAAAAAATTCCCTTGCAGCCATTTATTAAAAATAAAAATATATGTTGCTAATAAATATTATTTTCCATTAGGTGAATAATCTTTTAAAGCAAACATTAGTCGAGATATATTACAGATTATATTAATACGATATGTTTCGAATAGCGACTCTAATTTGAAGATTTATTGTGAATCATTCGAATTACAATCTCATGTATCTCTACTTAGTTACTTTATTTCGGTATAAAATGTCACATATCTGACAAATTGAGCCATCAAAACACATTTTATCTGTCTTCGTCTATTCGCCATTATGTGTTTTCTCATTGTTCCATAAAATTGAAAGTGCATGGCACTTGTCGGTATCTGGAATTTGTTAGAATACCATTTGCTTCTGTTTGGACAAATTATTCAGGGGTGAAAAAAAAACACACACACACAGTGGGGAAAATCACTCAGAGAAAGAAAAATTCACCTGCCAGATTTACATATGAAAACATTGAAAAAAATCGTTTTGCCTGTCAAACGGTTTGACGTTTTCATCTGACATAGAATAATGTCTGCTTCCTTGCATGGGTGGTGACCAGTATGACGTCACTGGAACAATGTGAAATCCGCATCGGCAAGTGTTAACCTCTAAATGAGACCTCCTCTTCCGTTTACAAGGGGAATATACAATATCCCTCCCCCCTTCTTTTTCCAAAAAAGAAATTGCCCTGTTTAAAATGTCGGCACGAAATCCTCTGTATTTCAGTTATATGCATATTCTAAGTAGCGTACAGTCATGACGGAAAATTCAAATACTATGACTTCTAGGGATTTTGGACTTTTCGCTGTGTTCGGTGTGATAAGTCTTCAAATTATTGTAGTTAAATCCTACCCCATGGTAAGTACATTTTTAAATTTAATTACTTATCAAACAATATGTAAATTTTTTTTGATAGTCGCAAGTGTAATAACGAAGCACTTATATAGTAATTAATACCCATAGTAATTAATTAGTCAATCAAAGAGAATATAGAATATTCCCTTTGAATTGATTATCAGAATCTATCAAATTTGAAACTCTTTTGACGATAACGTTTTAAATAAAAATATATAAAGTGGTATTTTTTAATGTAAAAGTAAATAAATTATATTTTCTGTTGAACCCTTCTTTTAATATTTTTAGAAAATTTAATTCGAAAGTATAGGTGGCATATAGAGGTTAGAGATTTTATAAAAAAATCTTAGATAAGTATACGGGAAAGCAGATATTTGGTTAATTTAACTACACTGTAAAAATTTCCGGAACAAATTGCGGTATAAAGTACCGGCGCTTTAGGTGCATTATCCGTAAAATCCATTTTTACCTGAAAATGTACCGTAAAATATTATATCATAACTTTTGCAGTAATATTTATTTGATTAAAGTGATTCAATGATTTTGCTATTATTTCTGTAAAAAGTACGGTTTATCAGATTTTTTGTTCCGTTACATGATCCGGCAGAAATGGATTTTACCGGTATGGTAACTAAATATGGTACGGTAAAAGTACTATGGCCGGTACTTTTTACCTTAATTTGATCTGGAATTTTTTAGTGGGCAAGATTTTTCGTTTCTAACAAATAAAACTAAAAACATATAAATACAACACTAGGAAATTTATTTTGAACAGTGGGCCAAATAAAAAAAAAGCACACACTTTAATAGCTTTTAATCCTTAAGGCCAAATTTTAATTCACTAAGAGGCGATCTTATGTTTCAAGGGTCTGAACATAAATATGCTATAAAAAAAAAAAGATAAATTGAAATTACTACTACTAAACTCAGTGGCGCGACAGACCATAGCCATAATTGAAATAAAGGGGTCTAAATTTTTAACCATTGATTTGACTCAACAATTGGGACCATATTTTCCTGATTATGTCAATCTCTCATAATTATATGGTCAAGAATTCAGATCCTTCGTCAAATTTAGAGAAAGTAGGTTTTTATATCGAATTTTGTAATTTTAAATATTTTCTGCTCTTATTAATTAGCATATTTAAGGATAGGATCTTGAATCTTCAAGTGATCTTATAATTGCACGTTTAAATCTCACTATTAGGTCAAAAACTATAAATTTTTCTTTCTCTCAGAACCCACACGGAGAAAAGTTCCGGCCAAATTATTGCATGGTAATGATATTTCTGGTTAAAAAAACAACAACATAATTCCGGTTACTAAAACCAAAACATATGGTATTTTACCATTCATTTGATAATTTTTCAGTTCATTTGGTAACGGTTTATGGTTAAATTCAGAATTTATAATCATAGTTCTTATTACCACACATTTAGTAAAAAATACAAAACAGAAAAATAAATTAAACGAATAAATGGTTTTTACCAATCACATACTTTTTAACTATATTTTAATATTAATTTTACAAAATTCATTACCATAGTGAATCGCTAAAATTTCCGGGCTTTTTATTGTTCCCATGGCGCCAGGAACACAGTAATTTTTACCATACTTCGGTCATTTGAAATATGCTTTTTTTCTAAGTACAAAGCTTTAACCTTTTAAAGCTACAATCTAAAGCAAATGACTTTCTGTCTTATGATTTCTAAAGTGTTATGTCATATTGCAACTTATCTTGTACGAACATCACTAAAAAATAGCTACAAAAAAAAAAAAAANAAAAAAAAAAAAAAAAAAAAAAAAAAAAAAAAAAAAAAAAAAAAAAAAAAAAGAGTTGATAGTCGTGCGAAAAAGTATTAAATAAGTTACGATTAACAAAACTTTAAATTGTGGTATGAATAACAACCCGCAACCCCCGTTGTGCGAGGCATCACATAAGGTTAGAGGGCTCTCGCTCCAGAAAAATAACACCATAAGTTACAATAAAAGTATTTTTTTAATTTATAAGATATTTTTCTCTTTATAAAAATAACTTTTAAGTAAACTTTGAATATATAATTATTGTAAGATAGTGCGATACTTTTTTATATTATTAAAACAAATTTCATTACAATGTGGTAATTGTACGCAATGTTTCATTTCAATACTTTCTCTAAATTTCGCCTTTTCATCGCAAGTAAGATTTTTATTTTCTTAAATAAAAAAAAAATTAATAATTATAAAAACCTGAATATTTTTTCAATGTAGTGTTTTTGTTTTATATTATAATTTTAAATTTTGTGTGATAAGTTTAAGATAAGGCACACTTATAAGTCATGTGGCGAGGCACAACTAAGTCGATGAACGCAACTGCCTTTAAATCTAAGATCCCATTTTCTAAAAAAAATTTTTTACATTTTCTGCTTAGGTGAAATTGGATTTTGCAAAAAGATAAGAATCTAGTCAAATTCATAAAAAAGTCAGGGTTTTTTTAAAATATTTTCAGTTGATTTTACATGAAGTAATATTATTACAAAATATTATCTAAAAACTGTGACTTGATATTTAATAAATCAAAAGGCAGGCCATATTATTTAAAAATTAAAAACATGTGTTCAACAAAAGCTGTTTTATTTGTGGACATGCTGTTATAGTTTTAATGAAATTTTAAAGATAATTGAGAAACCTATTGAGCTCATGACTCTTAAAAAAAGTGCCATTTCAAGTTCAAGTCCCAACAGAATGAATTCAGAATCATGAATCGGCAAATCATGTAAATAAAAAATAAAACAGTTTTATTTTTAAAAAAATTTCATAATGGTGTTCCACATTAAACTATCGAAAAAAATTTTAAAGAACTGTAAATTCTTATAATCAATTCAATAATAAGCAAATTATACTCAGTTCTATTTTTTAAAATTAAAAAAATAATAACTTTTTTACTAAAATGCAAATAGTTTTTTTTTTTGTTTTCTAAGACAAAAGTTTATAAACTGGAGAAAAATTATTACAATTAATCATACATGTAAAAGAAAGAAATAATGACTTTTTTTTGCATAATTTATTATTTAAATTTTAGTACAATTTTCATTAATGTATCATTTTTTCGAAAAATTAATTTTCGCACGACTTTACTTTTGACTGCATTTATTGTTTATAGATGAATAAATTATATTTAAAAAATTAAAATTAGGTTTTTTTAATAGTTTATTGAATTTAGAAAATTTAAATACATAAGGGATCTCAAATTAGTATGTAAAAAAAACGCTGTTAAAATATGATGAATCACAATAAAGGATATTAAAAATCACAAAACAATTTTTATTGCCGGATAAAAGGTTTATTATGATCAACTTTTAAATTTGTTTAACTTTTCCAGCAATCAAACAAGTTTTTATGATTTTTCCCTCGCTTTTCTCAATCGTGATTCATCAGATGTTAATAAAAAATTTAATTTTTCTTTTTTTCAATACTAATTTCATTTCACCAATATTAACTTATGGTTATTAATTTACCTTCAATGTTAAATCCTTTTTTCTTTCCTCCAGTATTAATATTGTAGAATCAATGAATATTATTTATATATCTAATTAATTTTCTCCAATACTAGTTTTTTTGTACATAATTTTTACTTAATTTCTCATGAGGATTTCTTTATGTATAACAGTGGAGATTATAGAACACAGTTATTTCAGACACAGTACTTCTATCCACAGTACTTCTGTACAGTGTCAGACACTGTACTTCTATTATTTTGAGAGTCTTACTCAAATATCTAGTGACTATAATTTGGAATCAATGGATATGATTGAGCCAAAAAATTTAGGTATACATTTTAGAAAAATCTCCTATTTCAAATATTTCGCTGCTGTTTTTCCTGAACTATTAGGACCATATTATTTATATTACGGCTCCAGTCATTTTTTTTGAGGGTAAAGGATCCAAATTTGACAAAAAAAGGTATATTTATTCAGAGAAAGTAGTGTCTGATTTCGCAACTTTATACTATGAGCAAACTAAGCGGCATAGTTAAGTTCAACCCTTTAAACAATTAAGGTTACATCTTAGTGCTTTGAAATTTGATCATTAGATCGAAAGTTAATGAGTTGTTCCGTTTTTTTTCGCTCTTTTTAATTATTATTTTACTCACTTATCATTATTTATTATTATTATTATTGCTCACTGTACATTTGACATGCACACAAAAGTCACGTTAACGCAACAAACTTTAATCCTGATAAGTTTTTATTGTGTAAATAATTTAAAATTAAGACTGCTATGCCAATTATCCTTTCAAGATATTCGTTTTTATTCAAACCGTAAAAATAATCTGTTATATTTACGGGAAAAAACTGTCAGCTGTCTTTTAAACAGACAAATACTGTTATTTTAACAAATTAAAATTTTAACAATACTGTTATTTTAACAAAAATACTGTTATTTTAACAGACAAATACTGTTATTTGTCTCCAGTTACTTCACTATACTATACTCGATATGCATTGCAAATTTGCTTTCCACTTCTTTGTTATGGAATCCTTGAGCTTTTTCTTCTCATTATATTCATTCTATATATATAATGATCTCTTAAACATCACCAAAAAATGCTCATATAGAAAAAAAAAATCATGCATAATAACATGCGCATTTAATTTGAATTTCAAGTTTATTATAGTTATTCATTTTTTAATTTAGTAATGGCTTGCCTGTCTGAAAAGAATCTTTATATGCAGTCGAAGTAGTTAACACATTTTTACAATTTTAATGGCTTGAAAACTGTGTTTTATATATATATATATATATATATTTATGTGTGTGTGNCTTTATATATATATATTATATTTATATCAGGCTTGTTTCCCAGAAAGAAAAAGCTATATGCAAATAGTTTGACAGTAATTTTTCACAATTGCAATAAGGGTTAAATTATGCTTTTTTTTACACAAAATCATAGCAGGAAAACTAATCGAGAAATAAATAAAAAATTGCAATATAGAATGATAACAACAATCTTTTAGTGATCTTAAAAAATACGTTTTTTTTTAAATTTTATTCAAAAATTAGTATAATAAAACCCTCATTTGATTTACATAATAAAACCACAATAAGACGTTACAGGCAGTGGAAGCAGTTATACTGCGATTTCTCATTTTTGGAAAAAGGGTTCAAAGATTATGTTTCTGATAAAATCATACCAGAAAAAATAACAGAGTTGTTAAAAAAAAATGCAATGAAAAACGCTCATTTGATTTAGTTCTGATGATCATTATTAGTTATTTAAGTAATAGAAGATTTGTTTCACTGCTAGGAGACGTTACATGCAGTGAAAGTAGTTATGCAGCATTTTTTAATAGTTAAGCAGCATTTAATAGGAATTCAAAGATTGCGTTTCTTAGGAAATCATAACATGGATCATAAATTAATAATTAAAACTATACTGGTAGACAATAATTTGTAATTATTAGGGACATTTAACCGTTTTTATTATTAAAAAAAGGTTTTAGCAAGCAAACCTTGCATTATTAAGCTTTAATTTTATTTTTTGAAATGTTAAGTATATAATTAACTATCCGTAAATTTGTGTTAATGCTAGGAAACATTATACGCAATTAAAGTAGTTTCCCAATTGTAATACTAGTTCAAATAACAATGCCTAATTCTCCTGAAAAGCTACTCTCATTTGAATATATTCCGTACAATGTCTCTTTGTTTGTTAAATACCCGCGTTTCTCCTGTATAAGTGAAAGGATAAACATGTTCATATTTACAATTTTAATATAGAATTCCATAATTAAATTATAATAACGATATATGTATTTATTTTTAAAGTAGAATACAAAAATTTCTTAATTGTTTCTTTTTGTGTATTAAATAATTTCTATGGCAGCAATTTCTTCTTATTTATACAACAATTAGAGTTGAATTTCTTGATTTATATAGTTATCTTTCATGTAGAAAACAACAATAAGAATAAAATTACGAAAGGTTTCTATTTATTTCTAATGTATATTACAACAATCAGAATGGAATAAAAATTGTAAATATTTGTTTTTAATGTAGATAACAACATTTATAGTAGAATACACATTTTCTTATTAAAACTTTTTCTATAGTAGAATGCAACAATTAAATGAGAATAACAGCATTCATGTATTTATTTCCAAAGTGAAATACAACAATTACAGCAGAATTTCATTATTTACATAGTTATCCTTCATATAGAATACAACAAGACTAGAAAAACAAAATGTAGATTACAACATTTATTTTTATAATATACAATTTTTGTATTTCTTTTTAGAGCAGAATACTATAATTAAATTGGAATAGCATTAATTATATATTTATTTTTAATGTGGTATACAACAAATAGAGTAGAATTTCTTAATTTATGTAGTTATCCTTCATGTGGAATAAATACAACGAAGACTTGAAAAAAGAATTGTTTGCATTTATTTCTAATGTATATTATAAAAATTGAAATGGATTAAAAGTAAATATTTAGTTTTAATGTAGATAAAACTTGTGCACAATGCTAACTACATTTCCACAATGATCCCGGTGGTCTCTCGAAATTGTGGAGGCTTAATCTCTATGACTCCCCACCCCTGGCTCACAGAGGGCTGTTGCGGGAATGCTTTACTTTTTTTACAAGAATTAAATTAGATTAGCATAATTTATTTATTTATTTTTAACGTATTGAATTAGAATAGAATTTCATAATTTAAATAGCTCATAGCATTAGAGTAGCTTTCATGATATGTCAAAGTTCGGGACTCATTAAAAAGATCTATTATTAAAAAGATCTTTGATTCAGTAAGGTTTTTTTTTCTCTCAAATAGTAAATTTTATAATTTTTATAATAAAACAAGATATACTAAAAGTATGTGAATTATAAAACCTGAATGCACTCAAGCAGATAATTGTCTGTGACTATTTATATGAATCTTCAGTGCATTCGTAACTTTCGTGTAATTTTTAGTGTCTCATTTCAGATGGTAAATGAAAATATGATCTAAAAAAACTTTTGAAAGGATCTTTAGGTAAAAAAAAACTTACCTAAAGATCCTTTCAAAAACTCTAAAGATATTCACATTGGGCATTAAGTCATCTGAGCAAATTTTATTTTAATTTCTGAGCATCTGAAAAATTTTTGAACAAATTAAAGTGAAAGTGAGACATTTTTTTACATTTTTTCTTCGAACATACGCAATACAAAATCCATACATTAAATACTCATACACTTTCCAAATGTTCGCATAATTTTTTTTATATTACCAATCATTCTGAATGTACTGAATTATAAACTATTGTTTAATTTTAGTTGAATTTCCTGAAATAGGAAACAACATTCTAAGTTAAAAAACATAATATACAATAAGTTTACTGTGAGATATTAAAATATATCGTAATAAGATTTAAAATTTATCACAATTTTCAGTGTATTGATGTATCTGTAAAACTGTCACAAATTATATCATATTTTATTCAAAAACAAAACTGCTAAAGTTAGCTAAGCCTATTTCAAAATACATATTTTATAGAATTTAAGAATGTGGGTTTTACCTATACTTTAACATTAGGAATAAGAAGCTTAATTTGAAATTATATAGTTTGAACACTCTTTCAAAAGTGTGGAAATAACCCATATATTTCTCGCAACATCTAAAATATTGATGCAACCTTAGAAGTGCTTTAAAAATGTATAATATTGTAGTCAAAAGAAAAATTGGTCACGTAAGATCACATAAATTTTGAAAGCTAATTGCATTATGGTGCTTTTAATAGGAAATATGAATGTAATTTTTATCCATGGTTGAACATTCGAAAATAATTATCTTAATGTTAAAGTATGTACTCAAACTATAATTCTTTTCAAAGCTTTTAAATTTCTCACAATTTTTAAAATAACAATACTTTAAAAGTGTCATAATTATATCATATTTTATAGAAAGACAAACATTTTAAAAGCTTTGCTAATGAAAACTAACTTCATTAGATGTGTCTAATAGTATATTAGACGCCTGAGGTGACTAGATAGTTCGCGTACTTGAGCTTTACGCTTAATAATTCCACAGCCATAGTGTTCTTTACCTGTATGAATTCAACTCTTCGCGTCTTTAGATGGTTGCCGGGTGCTCCTTTGCTTCAGTATTTAAAGTGCAAAGGGAGAAATACTAAATAATATTAAACTAACCCACTATTAAAGTGCCAAACACTTGGTTGTAATTAGAGCAAGCGATTTATTTAGTATTTCTGTCAACTGGACTAATAACTACGATAATTATCGAAGATTGAATTTTTTTTTTTTAATTTATCTTTGTAATATTATACGGAACATGTGATTTAAATTAAAGACTTTTGATTTGGTTTGGTTTTGGAACGGTTGATTACCTCTAATTATTCCGAAAATTACAAAATAAACTTTTATTGATTTCCTCTTTATCTGATAAGGAACACTCGGTTGAAAATTGTGACTTGCATCTTTGTGGCCAACTTTTATGTTGCATAACTTTCACTTGGAATAATTACGCCGATAATTACAAAAAATCGAAATAAAATACTTTAAAGGTTTCTTTGCATCTGATAAGGAACATATGATTCATGTTTAACACTTCCATCTTGGTAAAAAGGCGTTATTTAGCATTAATGTCAGTTAGGCTAACTGCACCCTAATTATCCCGATAATTGCAAAATTTCGAAATGAAACTTTCTTAGCCTTTCTACTCATCTCATAAGATTTTAAATTTAAAACTTCCTGAGAAGTAGGAGAATCAGTGACAGTGGGTGGGAGCTTTGCCCCTATATATATATATATATATATATGTATATGTTTGACGTGTGTGTATGTGTTTGTGTGTTGTTGACAATCACATAGTCGCTTCGGTAAATGTCCGAAA
>NC_092209.1:31342481-31358742 GCF_043381705.1 Parasteatoda tepidariorum | reverse complement strand
GAGTTGTTCGGTGCTCGTCGGTCCACTGCTTCCAAACTCGCATCACTGTGGAACTGTTCCGCTGCATACGAGCTGCTATTGCGCGATAGGAAAATCCTCCTTCTCGAAGGCCGATTATCCTCCCTCGTTCAAACTCCGTAAGTTGCTTGAATTTCTTATTCTTCCGTCGTGGAGGCATACTCAGGTCTCACTAAACGTTTGCCACTAACAAATAATCATAGACTATTTTCAACGTCCCGCTACAGCACTTTATTTATACGCTTTCAGCATCAATTCAGAGGGCGCTGCGCGCGCCACGCACGCGCGATGGCTCTGAAACTTTATTAATTTGCATAATATCCTATAATTGACATTTGCTGCGAATTTCATTTGATTCTGATGATTCCTTCATGGTGTTGCATTTTCTACAAACAGCAGTTTATATATATATATATATATATACATACAATTAGTTATTCAATACAATCAAGATACCATTTCAAATATATATAAAAAATTGTGCAGCTGTAATTAGTGAGTTATTAAGTTTTTTGAAGCTTAATTTCTCAATATGAAAAAAAATTGATAATTTTTTAACATGAAATGAAATAAAATTGGAGCCTAGAGTTATTCTCTTCATCAATATTTGTGAACGACAGCCATCCATTCATTCAGAAATGCAACGATTATTCACATTTTCACAATCCAATAATGCGTGAAAAGGAAACCAACAGTTTTAACGCTTACTAACAAAACGTATTGTAACTAGAAATGATTTCGTCACGGAAAGGTTTGTTAAACCTTTACAAAAAGAAAGAAAAAAGAAACGAAAAGGAAAACTTTTTGTGAACAGTTTCATTATTCGTTTTTTAAAAAATTTTCAGAGTAAAAGTACTAAACTTTTAACAAATTTCACAAAACTAATAAAAGCAACAGATTTATTTAAAGTGGAAGAAAGGGACCCTTTTTAAACCAAAGGAGATGGTGAATTCAACCAGACTAGGTGAAAGTTGTGTGAAAACGACAGTGAAGAAGGTACATTAAAAAAATGAGAGATCGGCTGATGTTAGAAAAAATTTCCTTCATTTAATTTCTCAGTTCATCATTTCGTTTTAATATTCAAATACAAATTAGTCCTTTGTTACGTTTTTTATATTTTTTTCACCACAATAAAATTGCTTATAAATAACCATTGTTTAAGATTGCTACAACAAGATCTAACTTACATATTTTGGTATAAAGGAATCTTTAAGAAATAGGACACCTTTTTCTAGATTCTGTAGGATTGTTAACATTATTTTTTTCTGATCCGGTCATTTGCCCGACAACTCAAATGTCCGATTTCGGTGTCCTGGCTGCTCATATGCCCGAAAGATACGTTCGCCCGACAACTCATTTTTCCAACGTGTACATTTGCCAGACTATTTATTTTCCTAATGGATACTTTGCCCGATATGTAAAGGTAATGAGTATAAGATCCTATGTTGGCAACTGATTAACCTTTTAAATAAGACTGAGCTACTTATGGCAAGAATGTGCAGGTGATATTTAAAGACTGTTTATGATGTAAACCTTACCCTCTGCTTTATAAAAGACTTGGGACCTTCTTGAATTATAATTAATTCTGGGTAGCATTAAAAGATTAGCAATTGCACTGTCGAACAAATGAATTGTGGAGCAAACAAATCTGTCTGGTAAACGTATCTGTCGACATAATAAGCTGTCGAGCAATAGAGCTGTCGGGCAACTGATTGTCGGTAAGAAGTACCAGACCCAAATTTTAGATAACACTGCGTTGCTTTTGAGTATTGCAAAATTCTAAACTTAGCACGTCATTTTGCTTAAGTCAAGAAGAATAAAAGTTAAAAAAAAAAAAAAAACTTTATTGGCTTGAGGGCAATAAAAGATGTTTTAAGTGTTATACCCCATTATACCCTTTTTAATACCCCATTTTTCTAGAGGATCGAAATGATTTCTCAAAAACTGATGCACCAATTTTAAAAAAAATTTAGCATTTAGCACTCTTCTGGAGAATTGTGCTAGTGATGTTTTTCTTTGATAATAATTTATTTTATAAGATCTACATTGCAAAAGATTCCGGAACAAATTACTGAATGACAAATGCTATTAACTAAAATTATAAAACATTTTTAGGAATTAACTTTCATAGCTATAACTAAATAACATCTTTAGCAACAAAAAAAAACTAACAAATTTTTATAATAACCAAAAACTAAATATTTTACAAGCAAAATTGTAATTGAAGTTGCAATAGTATAATCGAGCAAAATTTAAATTTTATCCCAAAGGAATCAAAAATGATATCATGAGTTAAACTATAAAAACATTTTGGGATATTGCAACAGAATTTAGATGTAAAAATCTATTATAAGATTTGAATAATATTTAATAAAATTTTGATATTAAAAAATCAAACACGGTAGCGGTTTACGTTAAAAAGTACTGGCACTTCTTACCGTAAAATCTATTTTTACTGGAACCTATAACGAAACAAAAAATCTGGTATATCGTAATTTTTACAGCAATAATAACCGTAAAATCACTGAATCACTCTTATTAAATAAATATTATTGTAAAAATTAAGGTATAATATTTTACCATAGAAATGTATTTTACCGATGATGTCGTGACGGTACTTTATACCATAATTTGATCCAAATTTTTTGCAGTTTAGCTTTTACAAAAAATCATAAATTTTTGCATAAACCATGTCAAAATTTTAAATTTCATTATTGTTATTTTTTAAACGCTTCGTTTAATAACGAGTCTTTTTTACCTGATGATTTCTTTTATGATGTTCGGTTTTTAGATTTTATATAAAGCTACGAGGGTTGTTATTTATATTTCTGGCCTAATAATAAAAATAAGCATGTAGGATCGAAATTGGTTTTATTGTTTTTCAAAATATTCTCCATGATGATCAATACACTTTTGCATGCGTTTGAACAAATTTTCAAAGCACTTTTTCCAGTCCGATTGAGGTAACTCCAAAACATGCGTTTTGAATGCATCAACCGCTTCTTCGGGGGTCGAAAATCGTTGTCCACGTAATTTATTTTTGATGTGTGGGAATAAGAAGAAGTCATTGGGTGCCAAATCAGGGCTGTACGGCGGATGACCCATCAGTTCGATCTTTCGCTCCGTCAGAAATGCCTTTGTTTGAGTCGATGTGTGAGAGCTCGCATTGTCATGATGAAGAATGATTCGCCTGTTCTTCTGCTTTTTTCGAATTTCTCCGATGACTTCTGGCAAACAAATGGTCGTGTACCATTCAGAATTGACCGTCCTGCGTTGCTCTAACGCCACTGTTGCCACATGACCGTTAATGCCGAAGAAACAGGCAATCATTTGTTTCGATGTGCTTCTTCCTCGAACAACTTTTGTTGGTTTTGCCTCGTCTTGGAAGACCCATACAGTTGATTGCTGTTTTGTTTCCGGCTCATATGCATAGATCCATGATTCGTCACCTGTGTAGATGTTATACACAGCCTTTGATGTACCTTGAACGTATTTTTCCAACATTTCCTTGCACCAATCGACACGAGCCTTTTTTTGAGCGTTTGTCAGATTATGCGGGATCCAACGCGAACAAATTTTTTTTACGCTCAAATGTTCATGCAATATTTTATTGATGCTAGTCATACTAATGTCCAAAGACGCCTCTATCTCACGGTATGTCACATGACGATCTTGCTTTATCAGTTCACGCACAGCATCGATCTTTTCTGGCACAACAACGGATTTTGGACGACCTGCACGGGATTCGTCCTGGATCGAACATCGACCACGATTAAATTCGTTATACCAATTTTTTACAGTGCTGTAGGATGGCGCTTTATCGCTGAATAAAGAATTAAGTTCATCGAAGCACTCTTGTCTTGACAATCCACGTCGAAAGTTATGAAAAATAATGGCACGAAAATGTTCACGATTCAATTCCATTTTTTGAAAGAGAAGAACTTTTCAATTTACTGTCAACAACACAAATGAAGCTATAATGGTAAATCGTCTGCTGAATTTATGTTTAAAAATATCAAACTTTCGATTAAAATCGTCTGCGGTCGCCTAGCAACACTTACTGTTGCCAAGGCCAGAAATACAAATAGCAACCCTCGTATAGGATGTTATCTCAAATAGTTAAGGAAGTTACTTTTCTTAAAGAGATTTCGAAAAACAGTTTTTAGGGTTGAATTTTTATTATCGAAGTTTTATAAAATATTATTCAAATATTCTACTTTTATATGCAAATCCTATAATATTCTATAGTTTAATACAGGATTTTGTTTTCGATTCTTTCGGGATAAAATTTAAATTTAATAATTTTTCTCGATTACTATTGTAACATCAACTACAATTTTGTTTTTAAAATTGTGTTTAGTTTTTTATTATTATAAAAACGCTTTAATTTTTTCTTCTTTTTTTTTTGCCAAAGACAAAAAGTTAACATTATGGAAGTTTATTCTTAATAATGTTTTTCAATTATATTTATTTGTTTATGTCATATGTTGACTGGATACAGTTTTACTCACAGATAGTTGCCATTGATATAAATTAGAATGCAAACGATTTTCTATCTTTCAAATATTTTAAAGATTACAGTGGTATTTATAAACTTATAGCTCTCATTCAAAAATTAGTTTTCTTTGCATGTTTTTAATTTTTAATTACATTTTATTCGTTATGTCAGCTCAAATCAATGATCAGCATGAGCATGATAGCATTTACATCACCAAATTAGTATTTCTATAGTTATTAGAAACCATGTATTTATTTTACTTACTTTTATACTTTTAAAACGTGAATCTGTGAAACTAAATTTAAAATCATTTGCAAATGAAAGAAGAAAAAAAAAGTTTATTGAAAATTGAAACTTGTGGAGAAATAATTATAATTCATAGAGAAGAAACCTAAAAAATCGCCTTGCTATTATTGACTCCAATAAGGCTTAATTAATTATACTAATTGAAATAAAAATAAGCTTAGCACTGAAAACAAAAATTAATAGAGAAATGGTGATATTCTATTAAGAGAAACGTAAAAAATGAAACTGTAGAAGCCAATGATGCGTAATCAATTTTAATAATAAGTACTAACTGAATAAAAAAGAATGTGATTTATAAACCAAAATTAATGGAGCAATGATACCAGATTGTTTAAGAAAAAAGTAAAAAATCGCCATAATTATACGCTAATTATGCTTAATTGATTTTGGTAATAATTACTAATTGAAATTAAAAAATAAGCGATATTAAAAGCAATATCAATGGGATATGGAACCAATTCATAAAAAAAGCGTAAAAATCCAGCCAACTGTTATAGACGCTAATGATGCTTAATTAATTTTGTTATTAAGTACTAACTCAAATAAAATAATAAGCTAAATACTCTACGTATTATGAAGCAAAACTAATAGAGAAATGGCCCAAATTTGTTTAGGAGAAATGTAAAAAATCACCATATTATGACTGGCAGCAATGATGCTCAATTAATTTTGGTAGTGGGCACTACTAGCATTGTAAATGGTGCTGTTTTAATAGGTACCATACGTACAAATATAGGTAGTGTATATTAATGTATCTGTAACCTATTAAAACTGCATCAATATTCGGAATCTATAATATGGATACTGGGAAAAGAGGTTCCTTGCGGTCTCTTGTTTAAAAAAACAAGTACTAGAGAAAATCGCGTGATTGTGGTAAAATTTAACTATCATGAGTTGCCTCGAGCAACAGCGTCATAAAAACGTCATTCTAATGAGATAAACTAATTAAAACGTGTTTTACTTAATCTAATATGGTAAAGCCACCAGGAAGGACAAAATATAATAAATAAAAAATGGAATTATTTCAGCTATATTAGTTGTCTTGGTGTTGTCTTTCAGTTAATTAATTGGTGTATGTCTTTCAGTTTTGAGCATGATTTTAGTTTTGTTCAATACTGATATATTGATTGCTTACTTTTTTCTAACGAGTACAAAGAACGGTTATTCAGCTGGTTCCCTATAGAAAAAAAAATTTAAGTGTTTTTTCATCGTATATCCAATGGGACACTTGAAAGTGATGTAGTGTAGGTATCTCGATCCTGATTGGTTGTTGTAACATGGCATCTGTTTACGTTAACTACTGTTCTTTACATTCTATTTAGAGAAAGTCAAGCTCGTCAAGTATCAATTCTCTTAGGTGACGCATTCTATATTCTTTCACAAAGATTTCAATTCTTTCACTATATATTTACACAGATATATTTACACGAAACGATCAGAACTTTCGTCACACAGTTTTACGAATTTAGTAAATTAGAAATTAAAAATTTCCTTATTTCGCTTGGAATATTTGGAATAATCTTCTCATTGCTTTTTTATTCATTGCATCCACAGTTGCTCATTTCCCATCGCCCGCTGCTCGCCCCATTCGCCAACACCCGTAATTGATTCACATTAATCATTGCTTATTTCTTAAACGTCAATATTTTCCACAAAAACATAGAACATTTTGTTTACAGAGCACACTATTATTTTGTTTACACGCATGAATTCCTAAAATAAAGACTTCGAGAAGAAGAAAAAAAATTTCTACAGCAATGGGTAAACAGTTAATGAAATAATTTCGAATTTTTAAATCCTAAAAAAGAAAAAAAATGTAACGTAATAAACAAAAAAGTGTTAAGAAATTTTTAAAAAAAAATCGGTAAAAAGCACTTAAAATTGCAATAAATTTCGTAAAGTTGGAATTTCGAAAAAAGCTCAGGCTAAGTTCATAACTAAATATGGCCATTTTAGCACGTCAATTTCTACTGCGTTGCATTTCTACTGCCGCCTGCTTACGACATGGTATTTTTTAGGACAAGTTTAACAGTTACACTCCGTTGCAAGTTAAGAAAAGACCATTGCTTTATAGGATTTAAGTAGTCCTATAAAGCAATGTTTGTTTTCTCTTTATTACGTTATCAAATTACACGATAAATATGCTTTCAAAGAACTATAAGAGTTTTTAAAAGTTAAACAAGTATGATAGAAATTTAATTCGTGCTATTTTTTGATATATATATATATANCACTATGTGTATATATATATATATATATATCAATCATAGAATTACTAAAAAAGAGTTTCGTAGCCCTACAAGAATCATGGACTTGGCAACATATTTCAGTAAATAAGAAAATTTTCGTTCTCAAAAAAGAAACAACTATATGACGTTGCAAAAACATAGGTTGGACACAAGGCTCTTATGCTTACATGATCTTAACGAATCAAATGTGAGATAAAGATTTTTTTACTTTTGTTTCGCTGTTGAAGAAAACCGTCCTCCAGAAACAAAATTTATTATTCTTTCACCAGTTTCTTTAATTGCGAACAGAAAGACAAACATTGGTTACGATCTTTAGATATTTTTATTAATTGTTAATTGATTATTGTTGTTAATAACTTGTCGTTTCAAGAGTTATAAATATTGATATTAGTTCGCGTTGAGCATCCATTTGGCGTGCACTTTGATGCAAACAGGTTCTCTCCATAGGGATAATGATTTTTCTTAACTAGCAACAAAGTATAATTATTCTTGAACTAATAAGTTAGATTTTTTTATTCCATCATACTTCCTGTTGATTTTTCTACACACCCATGTAATTTCACGCTTCCAAGTCTTAAAGTTTTAGCGGAGCAAAATAAAATACAATGTTAAGTTTAATCCCTATAACAACTGGCGCTGGTTTATTTTTTTTCCTCTCTTTTTAAATATTGAGAGAAAGGTTTAATAAGCCTTAAAGAATAAATCTCTACAAAATTCTCTAATTAAAATTTGTTTTTGATGTACATAAACATTTTGCCAACGTTTCAAAAAGCGAGCATAGCTTTTCCGAACTTTCTTTCGTTCTAAGAACAATTAAAACTAAATACCGTAATTGTCGTCAAGTAATTTCTTGACGATATTACTCATTTTCAAAACTAGATCACCTAAACTTCATGTCAACAGCAGGTGCCATTGTCCGACAACTACAAAAGACGTCGCTCTGATTTTCCCTACCCACAAATGATGCGTATCCGGGCAGAAAATTTGGGAGTCAATTGGGAGAAAATATGTCGCCAATTGAGGATGTTTTAGTGATTGTTATTTTTGGCAGTTAAGAACGGATGCAACCCAACCGGTCGCATTAATTATTCATCACCTGCTGGCTATTTGTCCTACATGACAGGCATAGTAAGATAAATAGTTTAGAATTCCTACAGAGTTTTGGATATTTGAAATGCCAACTGTTTTCACATGTAAAATGTATTCATAATGAAAACACGACCACAGTTGATTATGTTTTCAAATGAAATGACCTCAGAATTCCGCGATATGAAGTGTATAAACTGAATGAAATAGCTAGTTTTACCCGCGTTTTATAAAATTCACTGAACAGGTTAGTTTATAGAAGAATTGAATAGTTAGGGTGAAAAATTGTTTTTGATGTACATAAGTTAAGGTATAAGATAACTACATTAAAAAAAAAAATAGTATGTTAGTTTTATAATACAGTGCATTAATATAAACGTTACCGCTAAAGCTCGAAGGCCGTTACCAGTGCACATTACCCAGTTAATCAGCAAATTAATTAGGATGATCCGTTAAAGTGCGGAATAAAGAGTTTTTCGCAATTTGCCTAAGAAATATGCGTATTAACGGTTTCCTTATCGAAAAAAAGATTGCTTCTTTTCATTCTATTCACTATTTTGATGATTATTTGACGATTCTTTTGACACCAAAAAATGAATAAATGACATCATGTCGATCTTTTAATTAAAATAATATTTTAAATCATTTGATTCTTTGCATTATAGTATTTAAAGTGATTGATTCGATAAACTAATATGTTGATTGTTTGATTACAGCAACTTGATTTTTTTCCCTTTTAGATAGCAAAAAAAAATTTATAATGTTAATTTAGGCACGTAGACACGTTTCGTTGCTGTTGTTTCAACATTGATCTCATATTCACTGTAACGAGCAGGTAATATGCAAATTACCAAAATAATTTGAGAAATCAAACACTTTCTGGGCACTTTAATGGTTCACCGTAGATAGTATATACATTAGCTAGTTAAACTGTAAAAATAACTGATTTCTATACTTTAGCTGTAATATAAAGACCCGAACACACATTGCTTTCCCCACAAAACCTACATTTTTAAGACATAAATATCTTCTAGAAATATCATTCTTTAAAATGTTCAATACTCTTTGCATTTGATTTTTACTTTTATCCAAAATTAAGGTAAATATTTTAACCTTACCTCAGTTTAGAAATTAAATGACTTCTTCACATATATGTTTTCTTTAACTAATCTATTGTATCTAAAAATAACCTGCAGTTTTAAAAGGTTGCAAAATATTTTAAATTTTATGTTATTCAGTTATTATTTCTTGATATAAAAATTATTTTAAAATTCTTTCTAAGGCTGGTTACAATGTGACTAAAAATGTTAACTTCTTATCTTTAAAAGTTCTTCGCTTTTTCCAAAATTAATAGAGATATCTATAAGCTGACGTCACAATTCACTTACCTGTCTACTGGAAACCCTTTAATGATCAAACAGTTACAGATGTAACCAATATGAATACATTTCTATTGGGATACAAATCGTCCGATAGAAATAGTGCAAACGGAAACTGATTGAATGATACAGGAACGCTGATCTAGTTCAGTCTCTGACTTGGACATCTCTAAATGATTTGCATTTCTTCTCTCATGCCTTTCTATTACACTGACACTTTTTTGGAAATTTGTGACAGCTCAGTTTACTTACGCCCTTTCTAAATTCGTAGTTGCACTGCCAACTTGCGTACTTTGTAAATTTATCGTTGCTCAGTTTCGGAATCTGTGACTACTTGTTGTTGGTGGACTTTCTTTCTAATTTTTCAGTTGCACTTTCTACTTGTACCCTTTCTAAATTTGTGGTTGAATGCACTGTCTACTTACTCTCGTTCTAAATTTGTGGTTGTTTTGTATACTTACGTCTTTTTTACATTTGTAGTTGCTCTCTTTTCTGACACTTCTAAATTTGTGGTTACTCAGTTTACTTGCGTCTTTTCTAAATATGTGGTTGCACTGTTCATACACTCTTTTTTAATTTGTGGTCGCCTTGTTTACTTGCGTCTTCTCTTAATTTTAAGTTACACTGTTAACTTACGCCCTATCTAAAATTGAGGTTGCCTTGTCTACTTACGTTCTGTTTCCAAATACACCTCATACATTGCGACCTTCAAGCTCAAAGATTTTTAAAAAAGTATTCAACTGTAAATAATTCTTGGTTTGATCATCGGATAACCTTAAAGTAGTTTATCAATGTTTACATTTCAATTTTAAAATTTGCTTAGCTAAAACGTAAAAATACAACTTATATTGTTTAATACCACTCAATTCCAATGCTCACAAGTGACCGCCACAACCACACACTCAGGGCGTTTAATTACTTAATTAGTTCAAAATTTCGGACTTAATGTTATTCCAATTGTTTTGAACTTTCACATGACTTCGGCTTATGGTTTTCTATCCCATATAGAGCAAGATCATCCTGTGGATGTCTACTAGACGTCTTCACAAACATCCACGAAGGTACATGTGGTCACCCGGAAGACGTCCACAAGATTTCACGGATTTTTCTTCTCATTATCATAAGGAACAACTTGTACGCATACTTATCTCTGGCTACGTCTATGGTTTCCAACGCACGTAATTTAGTCTCTAACAAATCATAGAGCCCTCTCAGCAATTTTTTCAAAGGACAAGAGAAAGTATGTCTCTGGCATGAGCTTAAATCAGTAATTCCCCTCTTCCAATTCAACTTTTAGGTTAACCTATAGCTTTTTCATAGCTGTCTCCAACTGGAGGAAAACTTTTAAACAACTCCTCGGCAATCCTTCTTTTCACCATCGCTTGTGATAGATACGAAATTTTGTCATGAATTTCCAAATTGGGATATTTATCAATTTTTGAAATTGTCCCCCAAAACCAAACCAGTTTCTAATATCTCCATTAAAAACGGAAAGTTGATAGGATAACGTAAGAACTTATTTCTTGACAAATCATTCTCACCAAATACAGAATCTTCTTTTTCAGAACTTACAAATTTTTAAAAGTTTTTGTTCTAAAAGAAGCCCCCGATCAGTATATGTTTCGAATCATCAAATTCAACATCGAATGTTGCTTGATCTAAAGCCCTGCATAGAATAAGTAGAGACACACCGACATTTTGGTGACTGCAACTTTCTTGTAACCGCAACTCTCAATGTAACAGTTTCGGAGTTTCTATTCTGAAATGCCACTTTTTGTTGATCAATATTTTTATATTCTTGAAGATAACTTAAATATTTACTATTTATTCTTTTGATTCTTTTTTTTTCCTCTCTGAAATTATGTTTTATTTTTGTTTTATTCAGTAAAAATAATAGCTTATTTATAAGTTAAAACTTTCTCATTTCGTTTTTCATAATCTTCTATAACTTTTTCTAAACTCTTTGAAATTTTTTAAAATCGTTTCTTTATGAGGTTCAAAGGGTGGTATGATGTGGGATTTAAATCATTATGGACATTATTATCAGTGTTCGAAGAAACAGTTTTTCCCCAATAGTTCAAATCTTTTTGTTCTAAATCAATACCAATTGTTATTTGGTCCTTTATAATAAACAACTGCTGAAACTTTAAATACAATTAATTAAATTTAAAATGAAATCTCAGTTAAAATTTTAGGTGTAAATCATAACATCAAAATCGAAAGATATTTTAAAATTTCTGTTTAACTTTTAAAATACTAAATTAAATAATAATGCGTTTGTCAATTAAAATGAATAGCATCAAAATATTCAGAAAAAAATCCTTTTTTCAAAACACAATAATTTTGTCTTTAACTATATTATCTCATCATCTTACCGATATTACAAAAATAAGAGATATTTATTTAATTTATTAGATTTATTATGATTGAGATATATTATTTGAGTATTTGTAATATCTTATGGTAAAAATTTTATTTTAATAAATAATTCTCGATATTTCAAAAAAAAAAAAAAAAATAATAATAATTTTATCAATTGGATAAAGATAAACAATCACACTGTGAGGTATGCAAAATTAAAAAATAAATATATATATTACTGACAATCAATCTGCAGTTAACTCTCTGCAGAAAGAAACGCATGGTATTTTTTTCCGCAAGTTTAACAATTAAAATTCTTGTAAGTAAACTTTTTAGTAGTTAAATCAGTCCTTTTTGATACAAGTTTTTTTCTTCTTTTTAAGTGGATAAGTTGATGTTTTTCAAGGTGATTTTGCTACAACGATGATTAAAAATTCTGTCATTAAACGTGCAAAAGAAAATATACATGTATCAAAGCTATACTTTAGTTAATGCCTTAGTAAACGCTTTTTTTTTTATAAATTTTAATCATCTTTTGTTCTTTTTCAGGGAATAGAAGGAAGAAATTATGGAATACACCAAAGGCAACCAAATTATCTCCCGACTTACAACGGAATTTTCAGCATACATGCTCTCAACTTTACAACTTCAGCATTTGACAAATCCGAAAACAATCTGCAAGTGGATGGCCAGGACACAACAATAACCACTTCTGCTTCAAACACCACATCTGAACAGCTTCAAGACAGCAACGAATCCCTCTCCTTGTTATCTAATCCCGAAACAAAACAGTCGCAGGACTTGCTAAACCAGGATATTGATGGTTCAGACATCAACGAACTAGATTCTGACAAAGAACAGGATGATGATCCAACCTTTCCTCAAATCCAAGTAATTACGAAAACCATAACGGATGAAACGTTTTCAAAAAGTTCCACAGCCAACACAGGTGGTACTACTCAGAAGCTTGGTCCAGTTGTCCGAACTGAAACCACATCAACTACTGTACCATCCACAGAAGACGTTTTCAAGTTTGTGACTTTTAACAATAGCGAGACCCTTTTGTCTGGCCAAGGTAATGACCCAGTTGAAACTGATGGTGCACAAGAGGATATTTTTGACAACCTGATGAAACGAATACAGAGCCATTGGTTGGAATTTGTCGGCAAAATGAAACTAAGCGTTCTGGATGTATGGAAATCCATCTCTCAACACATGATGGAAAGATTGGAATCCTTTGCATCAGCGCTTTAAAAGGAATGTCGGAAACCCATATTCTTGTTAATTATAGATCCTAGTTTGTGATACATATTATAAAATGGCTATTCATTGTTGCCGCTTATATTTTAGGTTACATAATTTAACGAATCGATAGAATACTATTGCTTTTTGAGGGTATGATATGTGAAGATAATTAATTAGCGTTCAGCTATTTTTGCTTTTGGGTTTCTAAAATAAAATTTTTAAAAAAATAACTCATACAAATTGTAAACAAATATGTAATTTTTATGTGTGTTAATTATCTAAAATGCAAAGGATGCCGTTTTGTATCTCAATTTCTATGCAGTTATATAATTGTATTACACACACTTCATTAATACAAAATTGCTACGTAGGATACGATATAAAGGTAATGTTAACAACTCTGTTCCACCAAATGTTTACAGCGCATTGCTGCGGTAAAAAGTTGAACTACTAGTTAGATGATGAATTTATCGCTTTCTATTAAAATTTTCAATTGAATTTATAAAACTCTTTTTAACCGTTTGGTTATTTGTATAATTTTAAATCTATCGAATTCTTAGAAGTTTTTTCTCTGAGGGTTTCAAGTGTTAACGAAGACAATTTGTCTTAGCACCATAAGTAAATTGTGATGTGATTTAAATATTTTAATTTTTCTCTATTTTCCGAGTTCCTAAATTTATTTCTATGTTGAATAAAATACCTATTTACATAATTCTTGCCTATAATCTAATAAATCCAATCTAACAAAACTCTAACTATCATTACAAAAAGATTCAGAATCATTACAGCTATCATTGTAAATCATTACAGCTATCATTACAGAAGATTCAGTGTACCAAAATAGTTTATCCTTATTACAGGTAATAATATCTTTTTGTGTTATTAAATATACGATACATGATTCGAAACATTATTCAATACAACACAATTATTATTATTAGAAATCGGATCACTATAAAGCAATTGATAAAATAGCATCTATCCTCCAATATGCATCTTTCACACAATCTATCATATTTCTTAAGGATAAAAAAGTAGACATAAGCTGCTTTTTTTATTTGATTTGTATACTTGTTTTAATAGACTCGGTCTATTATTCATTATTATTATTAGAGTTGTAATATGTAATTATGAATCCATCAAAATCAATGAATTTATGTCATTGTTATGAGAGCCGTATGAGATTAAAGTGGTTTCGCAAAGATGAAAATCTAAATAAATTCATTTAATTTCTACTTTTGTTACAATGGCGAACTTGAAAAAAGAAGACATACAAATATAAATTACATAGGATTCTGTTGAAGAAAACATAAAATAAAAAAAAAGTATTATGACTCAACTTTAGCTACAAAGCATTTACATTTATTAAATTCCAATTCTGAAACTTTTGTTAGCAAATTTTATTATTTATAAGTTTTATTATTTTTTTAAAAAAAACATATGTTTTAATAATCGAACTTTATATTATCTTAAAATGAAGGTATCATAAACTTTATACAACAAAATCTCTTTTTAAACAAAGATAAATTAATAAAGAGTTTCCGTTCTAATCCTAAAGTGTGTAAACAGACAACGCATTATTTAAGTGCAGCACTGTTCCACCAAATGTGTACAGCGCCCGGCTGTGGATACAAGTTTAACTACTAGTTGAAGGATTAATTTATCGTTTTCTTTTAATTTTAATTAATATTTAAAATTCTTCTTAATCGCTTGGCTATTTGATTAATTTTAAATATATAAAATGCCTAGATGATTTCTTATAATAAAGAGAAATAACAGTTTGTCTTGGCACTTGAAGTACATAAATTACAATGTGATTTAAATAATTTAATTTTATCTATTTTACTTGTTCCTAAATATATTTTTACGTTTAATAAAATACATATTTACATAATTGAAGTGCACGGTTAATCATTTCAAGCAAGTAGAAGAAAAATGTTATTGCTTATAGCTATTATTTGAATAGTTTTCTATAAATTATCAATTTAGATTTTTTCTTTTCTGAATTCTGTAGAATTTATCATATAAGTGAACAAAATAGACAGGAGTAAATTAAAACATGACAAGAAATATGATTTACAAATAATAAAACTAGAATCTAAGATAAAAGATTTGAAATTGATTAGAAAATATTATGTTTTTACACAGATGTCCAATATAAAAATAAAAAAAATTCAAAACGCTAACAGAGTTTGCACATGCCTGGAAAAATTCGAAAATTGATACGAAAATAGTTTTTTTTTTTTTTATGTTTGTAACTACGAGATTATTTTAATAACTCTAAGTAATCTAGATTATATGACTTAAGATTTTAATTTTTAATTCTTAAACGAAAGCTAATACTTACAAATTTCTGACTTCATTAAAACAACATTGATGTCAGTTTTAAATTTTTTGCAGCTGCGTAACGAACTTTGACTATCATAAAATTACGCTATTATATCTTGATTCAATAATTGTCATTAAAATAAAGCTTACACTTACATTTAGACCTACATAATTGTAACATGTTTGCTCAATACAAAAAAAAATGTCTTATAAGCCCAAAAAAAGGCATGATTTATAGAATAACAGAAATAAGAGAAGGGAAGTACAAAAACATATCTAAGGTAACATTTCGAACCCGTCACCGCCAAGCTCCGTAGTACGGAGTTACATTTGGACAAAAAATAAATAGAAGCAAACAAAAATATGACCGAGACGCTAAATTATAAGTTGATCAGGGTCAACTCTTCAAATCTACATCTACTGAACTAATCGCTTTGTTTTATAGTTGCCCCCCCCCCTCCAAGAAAAAAGTAGAAAGAAAGGAAAATAAGTATTATTCGTTACTCGACGAAAAGTTAATATTTCTGTATCGTGATCTGTCACGCCAACTACAATCGCCAAGGTGCCAAATAGATTTCAAATTTGCAATAAAAAAAAAAAAAAACATGTAGGTGTTTGCCCGGGGGTGGCTACGAGTTATACCTTTCGAGTTGGTCCCTTTCTGTGATGTTTTTTTCAGTTTCTTGCAGGCTACTGCCCGGAAGTTTCCAAGACTTGGCGATTATTCTGCCACAGGATACGGAAATCTCCAACTAATCAAAGCTAACCCATACAGCAAATTTCGTCCTAAA
>NC_092209.1:31287493-31341981 GCF_043381705.1 Parasteatoda tepidariorum | reverse complement strand
TAATAAAAGTCGTGTGCTTGTAAAAGATCGTTTTCTTTATAATCTTAATAATAATCTAAAATAAAAGCTCAGTTTGATGTTCGTAAAAATTCTAATTTTATTTTGGTATCCTAAAAAGTACCCCCAAATTAATTACTACATTTTTGGCTAAAATATTAGAATGTATTGTACTGAAATACCGTCTTTAATAACAAACTTCCAAGATAACAATTTTTTTTCTTTCATCTAAAAAATACCTCAAAACTAGCAAGAGATGAAAATAGGAACTCAAAAAAGGTAAGAATAAAATTACTGCTACTGTTGCCATATAAGTTGATTCTTTCATTAATTAGCTTTATTTTTGGCTACGTGATTTCAAGTCTTGTCTCGAATTACTGGAAATTTTACACATTTAAAAAAAGGGTAATCGCGATAACGATATTTTATATTTTTTTAGTCGCGATGTATCATGATTATCATATTTTACAACCAATGTCGATTAGATGATAATTATCGACAAATATAACTTCACGATCAGTATCGTCAACGATAAATATCAATAACGATAATGTTATAAGTATTTCTGATAAGGAAAATTATCAAAGATGCTACATTGCAATTCGATATTTATTAATATTGCAATGACGATGTTTTAAAAACTACTCTCATGATATATCTTATTTTACAATAAATATCAAATATACAATAATTATCGATAACGATATTGTTAAGAGCATTTTAGGGATAATTTTCGAACAGGAAATTATTATTGTGTTGTGATAAATTTTATTTGGGTTACAAAAACCAATGTAAAAATAAATTATTTACAATTAAAATAATTAGTTAAATTGAAAATGTCGAGGAATATCGATGCTTCTTCTGATGTATCTCGATGTTAAAATACTGATATCACCCATCACTATTTTTTAAAAGTAATATTTCGGATGTATATTGGATTTGGATGTAGTCCCGCAGTGGACTGATCGTTAAGTCACGGTTCTCAGTAGATCACCGAAGACAAGCATCACTGACTGCGGTCAGAGTGCGGGTGGGTGACCACTTGGATCAGTCTACGAAAGGTCCGAGGGTGAGCGGTTTTGGTCTTTGTTAAACTGTTCTACCGCAAAGAGCTCGATTTCGTGCAGGTCGTAGGGCTTTAGAAGCGGGGGAGCCATTCTCTCTGCATAAGATCAAAATTGTGATGGCATGTCTTCGGATCATCCCCAGGGATGTTTCCCAGCCCGTCGCCAAAAGCCCATTGTGCAGCTCTAGTGCGACTTAAATGAGCTACAACTACAACAATTGGATGTAGAAAATGAGAGAAAGTAAACCATTTAAAAACTCTTAAAATAAAAATTAAAATTGTCCATTAATTTTTCAAAGTATAAACATTAATAGTGTCTTTATAGCAAAATAATTATAAATTGAAAGAAAAACAAAGATTCACAGTACTCCGAACATAGGTTTTAAAATACATTATAACAGAATTGTTCTAATATAATTTTAATACATTTTATCCTGTTAATTATTCATATCATTCGCATTGTTAAAACGTTGAAGAAAATTTTCTGATTTCAGATGATTATCATCTTATAAACAGCATGCCTTTTTTTTTCTAAAAAAAACCCCCCTAAAAATTAAATAAATGAGTAAAATAAAATTTAAATAATAACAAATTTCATTTTTTAAGTCTACATTCAAGGGTAGAAGGTAGAGGTTTAGTGAAATGTGCTCCATAAGAACCCTTCATGTGGATACCCACTATATATTCAATAAGTGCAAGAAGACGTAGTACAAAAATATTTTAATTATATATTCTTTTTCAAATGGATGATTGTTTTGTGTTTCACTAGAATTTTTGAAATTTTTCACATAAAAAAATTTAGAAATTCTTGGGATGTATTACTTCATGCAACTAAAAAAAGTTTGGCTACAACAAAGAAAATCTAAAAAGTGTAACTAAGTTGTTAAGTTTCAGCACCGAAATATATTTCCTTTAATTTATAAATATATTTTGGTTGATAGGAGTTAGTAAAACTAATTTGTTTGTTCAATATTCCTCTTCCACTTTTCCAATTTACCCCTGTAAAAGCAAGTAATTTAGTTTTAAGTTACTATAGGAAATTCGTTAAAATTATCTGGGGTATTCCATAATGATAGCCCTTAATGTGTATTTTTAGAATCTTTGTCAAACATGAAGTGAAAATAGGAGCCACGAGTAATACTAATTACTAGGAAATACACATTAGGAGCTACGAGTAAATAATAAAATTGGAAAAAAACAAATACGGAGTCAAGATCTTATATATCAATACTAAAAAAGGATTGAAAATATTGAAACCTGCTTGCCTGCAAGAGAAAACAGAGAAGAAGCGAAAGACATCGTCAAAGTTTCATCAGGAAATCAAACTTATTTTGATGCTTTTCATTCTTTCTTTCTCGAAAATGATTCGTTAAATTTGTTTTGAGTTTTTTTTTGTTGTTTTTTATGGCATTAATATTAATTTGCGATCTCTGATGTGCATATTTTTTCGGCATCATTTTTGAGAATGGCTTTTGGCTTATTTTTTGACACAAATATATATGAAGGGCAGTCTTTAAAGTACACCCTGTATGTTCTAATGCAGCATGCGACCAGTAAATTAATTTATTAAATTAATTATTTTAAAATTAATAATTTTAAATTAATTAATTTAATAAATTATTAATTATAAAATTAATTAATTAAATTACTTAATTTATTAAATTACTTAATTTATTAAATTAAATAATTTATTTAATTTATTAAAAAAAAAATTTTTAATTAATAAATTTTTTTAATTAATTCATTATTAATTATTTTTTGTTTAAGACTTATCGCAATAGAATAAAACACGCACTCTCAAAGGGTAAAGATTACTGGCAGGATTCACATGGTGCTTAAAAAAATAAATAAAAAGAGTGGTACTCATTTATTATAAGTAGGTAGTTTAAATTAAAGCCTTCACTTACGAATTAAATCCACAAAGCTACTGACTTAGCATCAATGATTATGCAATTGAAATTACAGAGATTGTGGCTATTACGAATATGCTATAACAATTTTATTCCTTTCGATTTTGCTTCCTCTTTTCAAATTTTTTAAACACTATACTGATGGGTCTCTAAGTTAAGAAAACGGACAGGATATTATTGAAAAGTCACAGGTTGTGTTTAATGAAATTTTTAAGTTTTGATCGAATAAATTTTTTAACAAAATTTAAGATAAAATGTCATATTTTAAAATAAAGATATTGCAACAATAACTATTACAACAATAACTTATATATATATATAATNTATATATATATATATATATATATATATATTTATATTTAGGTGAAAATTCAAACTTTTATAGACTGTAAAAATTCATTTGAAGTGCACACTTCAATTAAGAATCGGGAGTTTTTTTTATTCCCATTCGAAGAATGGTTGCCTTTTACGAATCGAATACGACATGACCTCAATGCTTTTTTAATTATTGTAATTAACAATAATTTTAATTATTGCTTTAATTGTTGTAATTAAAGTAAAATGTTTTAGCTATGTTGGTAAAAATAAGTTGAATAGATCGAAAGTCATTAAGATTAGTATTTTTCCCTCTATCCTCTTTATCGTTGTGCAAAAAAAAGAAAGGAAAAAAAAACACTATTAGTCAAATTCACCTCAACTTGGAAAATCCTGATATCTGTCACTACTAGGTCACATCATTAAAAAACGGTTAAGCTAAAATTTTTATGGTTAAAATAAAATTCACATTTTGAATTAAATCCCATTAAGTCTGAAAAGATGAAAAACCATTGAGTGCAAGACTAAATTGTAATTAAAATGAAATTCGTATTTTTAATTACTCCTAGTTTCGATTTGAAGGTGAACTAGAAAAAAAAAACCGAAAGGTGGAAAGTGAAATGTCAGAAAGAACCGTAGCGCCATCTATGGCAAAGCTTAGTTACTAAATTGTATATATATATTATTTTTTAAATAATAAGCTGAATTTATACTGCTATTTTCTACTCATCATTAAATAAATTAATGAGAAAAATTTAAACTTCTTTTAAATTATATGATTATGCTTCAACCAACTAATTTATTTGATAATTTACTAAGTAAAAGAAAAAACTAGAAAATTATCTTTTGCGAATA
The DNA here is from genome assembly GCF_043381705.1 of Parasteatoda tepidariorum. Lineage (NCBI taxonomy): Eukaryota > Metazoa > Arthropoda > Arachnida > Araneae > Theridiidae > Parasteatoda > Parasteatoda tepidariorum. The sequence goes on along the minus strand of NC_092209.1, from coordinate 31,337,838 downwards.
TTGATTTATTTCAAATCGTGGCAGCGTCCTCTAATGTGTAAGAAATAAACTAATAAATCTGGAACAAAAATTCAAAATGTATCTTTTAAATTAATTTACATTAAATAAAAATGAATTTCATGTCAATGTAACATTTTAATATTTCTGAATAAAAACTTTAAGAAAATAATCAATTATTTGTTATTATAATTACAAGTCATGTTTTTTCCTTTAATTAATTTTTGGAAAATTATTAATAAGAAATATTACAGGGGAAAAAAGAAAAATATATGTAATGTATTTTTATGAACAGAAATATCAGAACTGTAGAGTTTCAATTATATTTTTTTTTCTAAATTTAAAAAACTTAAATTAACACGGACAGATTAAATTAGCAACTAAGAAGAAGAAAAAGATGAATATATGCTTTCTCTCTTTTACTATGGGTATAAGAATAAGCTATCATAAGTAGTAAATTTAATAACGAGTAAATATTTATTAATAATAATGAAATAATTTATCAATAATAAATAAATTGTATACTTTCTTGGTTTAAAACAGATTGATATTATATATTTAGAGTTAAAATTTATACTTTATTGTAGTTTAATTACGGATACTATTTAAATACTAAACAAAATAAAACTAAATATATGTTGTCATTTTTTTGAATATTGGTATAAAAATATATTATCTTCATAATGATAATATTACATTTGCAAATAAAGAAAACATATTTTAAGAATAAATATATCAGCGTGGAAATGTAAAACGAAATGCAGTCAATAATCGTCATGAAGAACTATACAAAATCTCACAGCTCTGAATTCTGCCGCCACAATGGGCCAAAAGTTAAATTAAAAATTAAAGGTAAATATAATATTTAAATGCAAAATTTGTCCGAAAAAATAATTAAAATTGAAAAAACTAGATTTTACTGAACAGCCTAGTAGTAACCTTTCCTAATTTTATAGAAATATACCGGAATGAACTGCCCGCAGATTTGAATCTTCAAGTGTTGTGGCAAAAATTATTGAGTTATGTTCGAAAATTTCGTGTCTTTTTTTTTTATCTGAAATTTGTTTACTTATAATTTTTTTTAATACATAATTTATTTATTTTTAATTTTTTGAGGGCATTTTTAGACAAATTTTCATAACTTCTGCTTCTGGTCCGGCTCGTTGAAGTGGCAGAAGATATTAATTCAGAGTTATAAGATTTTGCGTACTTCTTTATATTGGTTGTTGAAAAAGTTTTATTGTTTGTTGTTCGTCCAAATAGTACAGATTGGTATATTATGTATTTAGAAATAAAAATCATACATAATAAGTTAAGTAAAAAATAAATTGAAAATAATGTCAAGCATATTGATTCTAAATTATAGTGATTTATCACAACCAAACCGAATTTGTGAAATTTCAATCAATTTAAGTAAAATTGAATCACAATCAACTGTTAATTTTTATCATAAAAAATAAACAGATATTCAACTATTTCTAGTCGGGGATTAATTTTTCAACCCCAGTTGTTTTACTAAACCTAAACAAAGCTGTGTTGTTGTTTTTTTTTAAATGGGTTAACATTGATTTTAAAATTTTGATTATAAAACGATCTTATAACTGAAAAGGCTGTATTATTATGCCTGTTGATTCTAAACGAGATCAGTTAACCAACCGTGTCCTAATCTTTCACCGGAAAGGCGTTACTTTCATTGCTGAATATTGCACTCAGTAAAAGTTATCCAAAGATAAAGCCTAGCGTGGACAGCATCACAAAAATAAGAATAAGTATTTGTTTAATATTTTTCATCTTTGTTTGAGTTGGAGAATTTTTCATCGTTGATTCAACAATTTAAAGTGCTAACCATAAGCAATTGTCTAAAAAAAGTTTTATTGTATAACATTATTTTTTAAAATTTTTTGAAACTTTCAAAATTTCGTAAAATTTTTGAGCGTAACTGTTCTTGAGTCACTAGTAAAAATAAATGACACTTTAAACCTCATTTTCGAGTATTAAAACAATTAACGTAGCGATAATTTTATTTTATAATTGAAATTCTCATTTTTATTGCAAAAATTATAAACAATAATTTAAAAATTCTTTTTTTAAAATGATAGTGTGTAATCTATTTTATAAACTAACATTTTAGAAAACCCCATTAGAGTAAGTAGAAAATGTTTTTCTAATTAATTGGATAGATAATAAAGAAAAATTTTATATCGAAATATTTAATTAAATTATTTAATTTAAATTTTAATATCTGAGTACATTTTTACCGAATTATAATTAGAACTGCAGTAGCTGTCTATGAAATTATAATTATCACTTCACCCTAATCAAAATGCAACCGAAAACCAGGCGCTTGGAGTAAGATTAAAAAAAAAAAATAATAAATAAAAAAAAGATTGTTACCGTGTTTAAAAAAAAGGAGGAAAAATTGATTAGGGAAAAAGATAAATAAATAAAATAATGACACTTGCCCAGTGAGGGCCAGCGATGCGAAGAGGGAAAGGATAAAACGTGAAATTGGCGGGAAAACTGTTGGCTTCCGATCGATTATTTTTCCCGCCTTCGCGACCTCTCTTTCTCTACCTTCAGGCGGCTTCAAACGAACTTCGAGCTCTTTTCTGGTTTGGAGAAATCGATATGACGTAGGCGGACTTCATTCAGAAAACGACGGGAACTGTGCAGCTGATCTTGATTTAAATGCAGTGGAATATCATCTCATTTATTTCTAAGATTTTTCTGCTCTTGATTTGAAGCATTCGCTTTTTGCAGCTTGCTGTTTTTATGTTCGTTTAATAAAAAAATGCTTTTTTATAGCTTTGTGATAGAATTTCCTGTTTAATTGTGTATGTTATTTATTTATTAATCAGCTGATCGTGATTTAAATGCTATTGAATAATGTTTTAATTTATTTCCAAAAAATTTCAAAGTAGATTTCGCTAAAAGTCATTCGCTGCTGATCGTTTTCATTTGAAAAAAAATCGTCCTTTTTTTCAGCTTTGTGCTTGCATTTTCTGTTTTATTTATTAATCAGCTAAGCACAATCTAAATAGTACAAAATATCTATTTCTTTCTTTCCTTCTAAGAATTAGACAGTGTATTTCGCACTAGGCATTCACTTGTCGCAGCTTATTGCTTTCCTATGCATTATTTCTTTTTTTCCTTTCTCTTAGATTTGTGTTAAAATTTTTTGTATAATTGGGTATAATATAAAAAAACACAACTACTTCCACTTAGTAGGAATAACATTTACCATGACGCAATGCTAAATTCTATGCCACTACCCACATAAATGCCACTATCCACATAAATCAATTTTTAATCAAAAATCGAATATCAATTACTTTTCTTTATAATGCAATAAAATCTGGCTAGCAGCTATTTAAACGATCAAGCACTTCGTTTGTTTATTTGTGGCTTGAAGTTAGGCTAGCAGAAAATGCCGTTCATGGATTAAATTTAGTAGGAATAACACAACCTGTGACGTAGGCTATAGTATACCCAATTTTGTATCGCATTAATTCATTTGTTGAAATATTGAAGTAATTTAAGTTGCATCTAGTTCATAATTCAAAAAACTTCCAACTTGAATTTTTTCAATGTTTTTTTTAGCCGCAATGGCTTAGGACAGTGTTTCCTAAAGTGTGGTACGCGTACCCCAAAGGGGTACGGGGACAGTTTAGCGGGGGTACGTTTCTCATGCAAAATATCTTACAACAAACGAAAGTCACAAAAAAAAAAAATTGTGAAAACAAAGCTAGCCATGAAAATTTATGATTACGTATTTTTCTATTGGCTATTTTTTTCCAGAGTTAACAGTTAATAATTAGTGGTGTCAACAGCCAGTTGTGGTTTTTAACTTTTGTGCAATTTTTTATAGTAAAAAATAGATTCAATTTTTAATTAGTGGTACACAGCGTTACGAAAAATTTAGAAAGGGTACACAAAAGTCATAAGTTTGGGAAACACTGGCTTAGGGGATAGTGCGTTCACTTTCCAATGAAGTGAACCGGGTTCGAATCCCAGTCGATACGAATTCCGCATCCGGCTTGCACCGACCACAGTGCTGTCGCGAAATATCCTCAGTGGTAGACGGTCATGGGTTAGAGTCCCCTTGCCGTCAGCCTAACCGTGGGAGGTTCTCGTGGTCTTCCTCTCCATGTAACGCAAATGCTGGTTAGCTCTATCAAAAGGTCCTCCACGAAGGCAAATTTCTTCCAATACTCGTTCCAGGAATTGCCTTGTCTTCTGAATTGGGTTCAAAATTACAAGGCTACGGAGTTTAATATTAGAAGTCGTAAACCCAAAAATTGGATCGGCTGTTCAACGACCATTATAAAATGAAGGAATGAGTTCTTCTAATGATTCGTAAATAAAACTTAAACATTTTATACTTAGTTTGTTTTTTAAGCTTATCAAAATTTAAAATAAAAATATGTAACAAGCAATTTACCCTAAAAAAAAATTCAGTACATGAAAAAAAAAAGGATCGAAAAGAGGGAAAGGCAATGGAAATTATAGGAAAATAAACTTGACCTGAATATCTAAAACTTTTCTTGACAGCTTAAAATAATCATTTTAATTTTTGGTAGCGAAAATAAATAACGTTAAAATAAAAAATAATTGTAATACATATAAAAAATAAAGGTAATTAAATGACAGTAATATAAAATTACGTAATACGGTGTCGGAAGATTACGCAAAGAAAATATATATATATACATCAAAAATATTACACAACATAATTTTAAAAATAGTAAACAGGTACTTTATCCAATACGAAATATAAAATTTAAAGAAAAATAAAGTACGAGAGATAGGAGGAAAGGCAGAGCACTAAAATTGTTTACATTATTTGCTTTTTTTTCTTCTTCTTTTTAAAATATAAACTAAAGCAACGAATCCCTAAAAAAATCTCAGAGCATTTAAAAAATGTTTTAAAAGTATAAGGTACCATCAAAACTTTTAATAAAAAATTCTCAAAAATAACAAAAAATTCCCGATAGAGGAAGAACTTTATCTATTTATAATAATTTTTAGTACCAAAAATAAATAGTATTTAAATTTTAAAAAAATTATCATAATAAAATAAATTAAACAATAGGAATATGAAATTAATAAATTGTAATGTTGAGACAAAAAAATGTTTGAGAAAGAAACCTATGCATACTAAAACATGCAAACTCCATTCTAAATAGGAAAAAAATAGACCTAAAAATAAATTAAAAATTGGGCGAAGCACTAGGGAGTGGTAGCATTGACAAAATGCATACAAAATATGCAATGGTAACAAGGTTATGGTATAATTTTTAATCTCGCTGAAATAGACAATTAATCTTAACATAAAACAATTAACTATCATACATTTAACCTTTATTAAAGTAAAAGCCCTAGCAACAAATTCTATTTACTGAGAAACTTCTTGCATTCGGATTAGATTTCTTAATTCGACTTTAATAAAAATTTGTATTTTTAAGGGCGAAAATCGGTCCAATTGCCTATAAATAAGTTGGCTATTTTCTCTATTGAATGCGTTTTTAAAAATATGCATACCTAAATCAATAATGTTCCAGACGCAGAATTATCAGTTTCACGTTTGCATTTTCCCGCGCAAAGTCACCTGCCCCTGGTAAAGCGAGGGCGCCTAAAGCGGGAGGGGGATAGCCATCAAAACTGAGCAGCTGTTATCACTAGCATGAGATGTAAACTGAAAATGACGTCATCGGTCCATCTCCACGTGGGGGGTGTAAAGAATCACCCCAAGCGTAGGAGGAGTAGAGGGACGGGTTGAAACGCCCTTTAGTTAGCCTGAATCAGGGTCTCCGCCCCGCTCTCCCGACACCCGCAAAATGGGGGTGGGGGATCAGGAAGAATTCCAGTCGATAATCTGCCGGGCGTGTCTCCCCATGCAACGAGAGCAACTTCTTTTTTTCCGTTTTCGTTTTTGAAATTCAGAACACTTGATGATTTGTGATACTTGGATGCATTTCAGAAGCCTGTCAGGGTAAACTGAGTAATAATTTTCAGTTGACTTTGAAGAGCGAGTTCAACTGCTCATTTGCTATCAAACTACCCTTGATTAGTATTTTTTAGACTAATGAATTTCATGTAATTTTTGGGTTTGATAATGTGCTAAGTAGTTATATATTCAAAGCAAGCGTTCGAAACTTAATTACAGATAAAGAAGAAAAGAAAAAAAAACTGCTTTATCAAATGAATTGAATATCCACCAAAGATTATGTCCATTTTATTAAATTCTAATATTAAATACATTAAAAAAATTTAAAAAATTAAAATTAAAAAATGTTTAAAATTTTTTTTAAAATGTAAATATAAAAAAGTTATTTGTGGAAGGGGGATTCCAGGCAGGCTAAAGGAGGCATTCAATCAACGGCTAAGGAAACTAAATTTTTAAATCTAAAGCTATTTTTAATTATAAAATATAAAAAGCATGGTCAATTTCCTACTTTATTTTGCAAATGCATATTATTTTATTTTAAATATACATAGATTAAAAATATTTGTTAGTTAACATTGATGCTGCGTACTATATTTTTTTTATTATTTCTTTTAAAAGTTTTATTTCAAAAAAGTGATATTTTAAACAATGCAAAATGAAGACCTGTAATAAAACATCAGAAGTAAAAGAGGTGGAAATAAAATGAAATGTGATAGAAATAAACGTTACTAATAAATATGTTTACACATATTTTTTACTTCTACAAAGTAACATCCTGCTTAATACGAAAAAAAAAGAATGCAGGACATTTTAGAAAATAAATGAAGGGTAACAGTATAGCATGTTCCTTTTGTTTAAAAATCTAGATCATGTGTATAAAAATCTTTTTAAAGATAAAAAAAAAAAAAAAAAAAAAAAAAAANAAATTTTTAAAAAAAAAAAAAAAAAAAAAAAAACGTATGCAAAGCAGATAAATAATAATTATTTTACGGTATAGATAGCCGAGTAGATAGTGGTTTAAGTGGTGCCATGACTTTCCTAAAAAAGAAAGAAAAATCACGTGTAATTCTCATTCCGCCGCAGCAGCCTTCTTATTATTGAAATAATTATAAATGCGACGACATTTAGAAAGAAAAAAATCCTGCTTCTTCTTTAAAGTGTTGCTTATTTTTAATTAAAAGAAAAAAAAACGCGTCATTTAAAAAAAAAAAAAAAAGTTGTGACATCAAAAACTTCTTACTACTGCATCTTACTTCTGCAGCTATTTATTTTTTATAACTTAAACAAGTCCAAATTATTCAGCATAATTGTTTGCCTAACTTATTTTTCAGCTTATTTATTAATAAATTCATGTAGCCATTTAAAAAAATAAAATAAAAAATAAAGTATAAAAAAAAACGAAATTTGTACCTCCTACCTTTTAAACTTTAAAAAAAAAAAAAAAATATATCTTACCTGCTTATAAATTTTTATAGATAATCGAAATGTCGTAGGCTAGTTGACCTTATAAAAAAAAAAGGAAACAGCCACAGTCATTTTGAAATTCACTAGGCCAATTTGAAAAGTCCGTAGCACTTTTTAAACAATCAGCCTAGCACATTTTAGGCATATTGCTTTGAGCCTATGTACTTTTAAGCTAATTAGCTGAATAAAACTGAATTATTTAAGACAGTCCCGGAGCAGTTTATTTCGGGCAATTAACCCAGAGTTGAACGCTGCAAATTTAATGTGATTCAGTAAGTCTTCGCACATTTCCAAATGATATTAAAAATAGACTGACGCCGATGATAAATATCAATAGAAAGGACCCAATATTCGCACCCAAGTTAATGAACGATAACTTTTCTGCTGTCTCTTTTTACTTTTAAGCTAATTAGCTGAATAAAGCTGATTTATTTAAGACAGCCCAGAGCAGTTTATTTCTAGGAATATATCTAAAGTTGAACGCTTATAGTAAATAGCCTTATTAATAAAAGTTAATAACAACAAGCCGGAGCAGATTAAATGTAATTCTGTAAATTCTTCGCACATTTCCGAATGATCTTAAAAGTATGATGGCATTGATGATAAATATCAATAGTAAGGACCCAATATTCGCACCCAAGTCAATGAACGATAACTTTTCTGCTGTCTCTTTAGCATTAAAATAATAATTAAGTTATAATAAAGCAACAAAAAGAGCAAATAACTTTTAATTAATTCTATTTTTTTTATTATATTCTTCATTTAACTACAAATTGTATTCGAAATTATCGTTGAAATTTATAATTAATATTACCTTTGGCCCGATAAAGTAATTGTTTTCAACTGTTCAAATGTTTATCACAATATAAAAAAATATTTTATACATTTAAAGTTACACAAAAACTTTAGTGTTTATATATTGAACCATTGTGAGACACTAAAACTGTTTCTTCGACTTCATTTAATTAAACCGAATTTCTTTAGGAAGATAAAATAGGGACAGACAAATTCGATCATTAAATCACAGTGATCGTTGAGAATAAATCGTCTGAAATTATCCAAAATAATGGCTACAACCTACAAAAAGAATAAATTTTTTAATTTTTTTCCTTTTTTCGGATTTTTTCCGGATTATTTTATTATTATTATTTTTCTTACTCCCTTTTTTCATTGTTCTGTAATTTGTTCCATGTTTTCTCTACATTTTGAACTTATTTTATGAGTTCTATTTACTTGCAGCTTATGCGCAGTAAATAAAACTTATTGTTTTTCTTAATTTTCTTCGTTTTTTTCTTTTTGTTCTTTTTGTATTTATTTAAAAAAAAAAAAGTGTTGGCAAGATTAGTTTTATCATCGTTATTATTTTCAAGCTCAATTAAAACACAAAACAGTTATTGTGAGATGTCTCATTTGATATTTTGAGGATATAATTATTCAAAGTTGAACACAAATTTGCTGCCACTTTTTCTTTTTTGTAACTTATTGCTATCTCACACCATGACTTTTAAAATATACTAAAACATTCACTCTAATTTATCATACTCTTGTATTTTTAATGTAAAATTTTTTGTAAAAACTCAGGTAAACAAGCATCTTAAAAAAGTTTACTAAAATTCAAAACGTCTTTACTTAAAATATTTTTAAAAAATTTCTTTTTGAGAGTTAAGCTCTCTTAAAAACACATTATTACTAAAATTTATTACTACAATGGACTAAGGGAAATGAGTTATATTTTATTATGAAATTTTAATTCGGCTATACACGCTATTAATTACAATTAGTTTTATTTTATGAATTCAAAAAAAAAAATAATAATAATAAAATACAGCGAAAAATTATCATAAGAAAAAATATTCTAACGCAAGAAGCTAAAAGAGAAAAAAATTTTTGACGCAAAAAACTTTTTGTTTATTCTATTTTAATAGGGAAAAACATTCTGATTTATAAAGTTTTCGCTTATATCCGAAATTTTCTGATTGAAGATAAGGCATATTACATAAAAATTAATGTTTAAAATTTCACCCCAATTATTCAACTTCATCGGTTTTTTGAAATATAAAACTAAATAAAAATATATTATTTAAGTGTATCCAAAAGAAGATAGTGGACATTTCAGTCTTATAAAACAAGACCTCTATATTTAATACAAAATAATTAACAAAAAAAACATTATTTCTTTTTTAAAGTCAAATTAATTAATTATTTAAAGAGTTTCACCTGCTTCAGATTTTTTTAAAAATAAGCAAATCAAAATATCAAATGTTTCACGAAAAAAAGAAAAGAAAAGAGGAAGAAAAAAAAAGCCGAAAAATGAATAGTCATTATTTTTTCTTTTAATTCGTGATTGGTTGTTTTGGAAAAATACATATTTTATTTTTTTCTGAAGACAAAAAAAAAAAAAAAGACAAAAAAAAGGCTTTATTTATTTGTCTATTTTTTGAATAAAAACTAAGGCATCCTGTCAATTTAAAGCAGGGTGTAAGATAAGTAAATAAAAAAAAGTAAAGCTGAGCTAAGATTTCAACACAATAACAGAGAACTATATCAAAGATGATATAAAACCGAATGTTTGAAAACTTTACACACCTGTAGTTTATCTATATTGAAGGATGGATTAGGGTTTGTCTAAGCTGTGATAAAGAGGATTGAACATGGTGGAAATGTTCCAGCCCTTCCCTAACATCTATCATCCCGAAACTTTCGCTTCCCCCCCTCCAATTTTTATATGCCTATTGGGGGCTGTGCTACTTTCAGAACATCCCAATATCTGATAGAACACGTGGTTTTTCGCGGTTTTATTGTTTTGTTTTTTCAACAGTATTTGCGTATTACATTTAATATGACATAAAGCAAAGTATTTTTATTTAGTCTCCCATATACAGAGTTATTACTGGAGCTGGGCGATATCCGAATTTTTGAATCACGATATATCGTTAAATATCGATAATTTTGGAACAATGTGTCACTATATAGCAAAAAAAAAAAAAAATAATAATAATAAAAATAAAAAAAATTTTTAGAACCTAAATATAATGTGAAATAATAAGACAAGAAAACTATCGCGATTTATTGTTAAATATCAATCATTTTATGACAATATGTAGCGAAAGAAATTGTCTTTGGTAAAAATAATGTAAATCAGTAAAATCGGAAATTAATAACGATTTATTGGTAAAGATCGATAATTTTGTGGACAGCATATCACGAATCATAAAGAAAAAGTTCACAGTATAAAAATAATTTAAATTAGTCACATCGGAATTATATCGCGATACATCGTTAAGTATCAATAATTTTATGCTAAAGGTATAAAAAGTTTTTTTTTTTCTTTCAAAATTGTCTTAAACAATTTAATCATATTTAAATAGTCTTTTGAAATCAGTACAATCACGATAATATTGTTTGATAAGATAATTATCGTGATATATACTTACTGTATACCTTTTTTTCGATATTTATCGTGGAATATATTATATCGAGGTACATGCTACTTTACGTCATATATCGGGGGAACATACTTCAAATATCGTTATCGAGAAATTAATATATCGTTACAAAATTATCGATACAAAAATATCGAAAATTCATGTTGTATTGCCTACCTCTAGTTATCACTCATTGTTGTGGGATTTCCTCTAATGATATATGTTAATTTTCGAATCGCATTCCTCCTAATGAAATTGCTGTTAATATCAATAATCAACAAATGATTATTTATTAGTTCGAATTCGAGATTTGCAAGATAGGTTGCTTAAGATTTTCGAAAAATATAAATTGAAATATTGATTTTATTTTAAATGTTTCTTGCATATTTGTCTCTTTTTTATGATGTTAATTTAAATGATTCCGTAAGTAAATTATTATTGAATGATTTTTACGAAATAGAACCAAATATCATTCATTTAGCATCGAAATTTTTTTCTCCTAAAAAAAGGAATCTAATGCCTTACGTAAACATAGCTCACACCAGTCCCTCTCCACTAAAAATAAGCAAATTACAGCTACCCATCCCTCATAGATGCATAGGTAACGTAATTAATATCCCCTAACATACAATTGCATATTATCTTTATTAATTTAAGACTCGGCAAAATTTGGATTTTTCTTAAATTTCAAACCTATTGCATGTGTTATAAGCTTATTAAAATTAGTTTTAATTTAAAAAAAAAGTGTTCAAGCAAAGAAATAATAAAATAAGAAAAAATAATAAGAAATATAAGAAATAATAAGAAAAAATAAAATAAAAATAATAATAATAAATTGCACTTCCCAATTAATCTGAGTTTTTTTTCTTCTTTTTTTCTCTCCTTTCAGATTATTAAATCTTTGATCGCTGGCCTCTTTTCATTTCTTTTTGAGAGCCATTGATCTTGAGTCCTGCCAATTTTGCGATTGCCAATTTTGCGATTTCACAGTAAATGAAGCTTTCAAATATGATAAATTAAAAATTACTTTCGGAGCCAAAATAAATGAGCAGCTAATAAAAATTTTAAAAAATAATATTAATTATAAAAATAACAGGAATAAAATGAGTTTATTTTGCGCAATTTTTTTTTTTTTAAATTTATTGCACTGAATAGACGTATGGTCGAATTTACATATATGAGAAGAAAACGATATTTCGAAACACATGATATTGTTTTCTTTTTAAAACAATTTAAAAGTATGTTACTAATTAGAATCAGAATTAAATTTTTAATTATTTCAAACTGAATCGGGCAATACTTTCTTGGAATTGTGCTATATCTGAACGTTGCAGAAAATTAATACTGTCTTATTTATGTAAAAATAAAACGATATTTTTGGAATCAACTAATTATATTCCTTTTAAAACAGGTAACAGATAAATAAGTATCCTGTTAATTAAATCAGAGAATATTTTTTTGATGACACGCTGCATCGAAGCATAGCAGCGAATATTCTTATCTCGTATTTATGTAAACAGAATATATTTATACAATATATATACTGAATTGACAAATAATTCTCTTTTTAAACCAGCCGATGGATGAATAATTATTAATAAGAATCAGAATTGCATTTATTTCAAAATGAATCTGACGAGACGATATTTCTTTGATGATACGCTGCATCAAAGTATATAGCAAAGAATTAACAATGACGCATTTAAAAAAAAAAAAAAAAGATTTTTTTTAAAAACTGGAAGATAAAAATGATAAAAAAGAAAACGATATTTTGAATCGACGAATTATTTTTTTAAATTATTTCTTTAAAAAAAGGAAGATAAAAACGATAAAAAGAAAACGATATTTCGAACCGACGAATTATTTATTAAATTATTTCTTTTCTTTTACAGCTAATAGAAAAATTATTAATTAGAATAAGAATCGAAATTTAAATTATTCCAACTGATTAATATAATATTTTCTTGCTGTCACATTGCATCAGATAAAAAAATATTCTTGACCCGCAAATAAGGAAAATCCTAGAGGATTGTTAATTTTAATTAACAAGACATGCAATGCTCAGAAATGCAAAAGAAGTTTAATTATGATTTTTTATTTGCTAGAGCCGCGGAGCAGTCTGTTCCTTGCTCTCCACCACTTTTTTCGCATTCGCCAAGCTCAACAACTTCCTCTTTTTTGTTATTTTTATCTTTCTTTCCAAGGTCAGCGGCACGGAGCTGTAGTTTCTTCCTGTTCTCTCCGAAAGCGCGGGTGCATCTACTACAGTAAAGCTCTTTTCCAGCACAATGTTATGAATACGTAGGCGCCGCTGGCGAAATATGTCACGATTTAAAATGAATTTCAGATTTTATTTCGGTAAATATTGCAAAGCCAGACAGTAGTGACGAAATAGCATGTTTCTTAATTCCATCTGAGCAGCGTTTTGTTTAATTAAAAAATAGAATTAAAATCATGGAACTTATTCTTTAAGTTTAACGCGTTTAGGGGCTCATTAAATTATAAAAATTCATTTATAATTTAGAAAGTTATTTCATAACAATTGAAATTTTATTGGGAAATATTAATTATTACGTAAAATATTAATACAAAATAATACAAATTATTATTTTGGAAATATTAATACAATATTTGGAAATATAAATAAAATATTAATATAATACATATATATAATATTATATTAATACAATATTATTTACTATATATTAATACAATATTTAGGACAATAAGTTCTAGTTTAAAATATTTTGCGATCGTTCCATAGTCAGTATTGTGAGATAGTTCATTCCATAACTCAGTTTAAACAGTATAGTATTTTAATAAAAATAAAAGGAAACATTAGGGAATAAAATAAAAACCACGAAACATAAGTTTTACAACCACCAACGTGCTGAAAAATTGCTCGAATCTGTAAAAATAAATATTGATAATTTTCATTATAATTAGAAACTAATAATTAAAACTCGTTTAGTGAGATCATATGAAATAATCGTGAATAGGATTTAATTGTTAGATTTATGGGGTACCCAGCGTAAATTCGTAAAATTTGTGCAAATCTAACAAAAAAAAAAAAAAAAAAAAAAAAAAAAAAAAAAAAAAAAAAAAAAAGGAAAGAAAGAAAAGAAAAAAAAAGAATGTGGGTTAGGAGGAAAATTGAAAAAATATGGAAAACTGCAACGATAACACGAATAAAAATAATAAAATCGATTACATTTCGGAAAAAAAAAACACACTAAACTGGTTTTATTTTTTTCGAAAACACCTAGAGTAATAATTTATAATTACACCGTACTGAATTAAACTATATTAATTAGTTATAATTTAATTATTGGTTCAAGTTATTATATTAATAAATAGCAACCATCATGTTTTTTCGATTCCAACTATTAAGAACAGATTTTTATTTACTTTTATTTTAGAGAAACTTACAGAGCAGATTTTCTTATTACTTATTGTTTTAAATTATCAAAATTAGGGAAGATTTTCTTGAAACACGAGGTTCCCATGCAGGAGAAAGGCGGTCAGCCTAGACATGGTAGGTGGAAACATAAAACCAGGCAGAAGATAATATTGTAATCATGTATATCATTTTTAAGGCTTAGATGCTTATTCTAATAATTTAGTTTGTCAGATAATGGGCGTTTCGTAATGACTGCTTTAAATTTATATTTTTAGAATACGTGTTAAAATACGAAAATACTAATGCTTGAAAAATTACGCAAATGTGTGGTTGGAAATTTATTAAGAAAGGGAAAAACAAAAACTTTATCAAAGTATAACCAATCACTTTTGAGAAAAGTGGGTTTGCAAATATTAGAGTTTGATTTCTGGTTAAAAAGCGAAAGTATCTCTAACATAATCATGCACCACCTCTCCGTTTTCTCGGGTGATCAAAAGATTTTTTGTTTTTAATTCTCACTTCCTCGATAGTGAGAATTACTATATTCGTTAGAATTTGATAAGATTTGTTTTTAATTCATGAGCCTTAACGTATATGCTTCTTCAGCTTTAACAAGGATTTTAAAAATACATATTAATTGCTATGATTGCGGAAACACCCTGCGTATTATTTTGATACATATTTGTGTTGTTCAGTAAGAACCCAAAATTAACAATATCAGTCGTATTTCGTGCTTGAATTGAGATGATCTATTATTTAATAAAGGTCTAAAATACCCAAAAAATTTTTTTCGTCCTTGAAAAAAATTAGCTTTAATTGGTTTAGAAAAATAACAACTCATTTTACTGTATTAATTAAGGATCTTACATTTCAAAGAGAAAAAAATTACAAGAAATAAATTGCTACGAAAATATTCCTAAATTGCTAAAAGAAAGAAGTTTGATCAAAATTTTGAAATTAGTATTCAATTTAAAAAGTAGATTACGCCACTTATAATTTTTTTTTGTGATTAATTTTGGGAAATTATTATTCGAAGATACTAATTAAATATAAAACAGATTCCTTCTAATAATACTGAATATTAATTGTTTTGCTACAAATAATGTTATTTAATTTCTTTTCTTCATATCTTTCGAATGTAGTGTTTATTTTATTATCATAACTTTTCATTCCTTTGAAAAAAATATAAGCAAAATAAAAACAAGAAAGGAATTTTTTTGTTGTTTGTTTTAAGGATAATAAATGATATCCCACAAAATACAAACAAAACAATTCTATACAAAGTTGTAAATTAATTTTATTTTGTATTCGCTCCACTAATTTATTTTAGTCAAATTTTCTTTTTCAATTAGAAAAAAAAAATTCTTTAAAAAGAAAACTTAATGCTTTTTAAATTTACTACATAAAAGCAACTTTTAATATATAAAAACAACTATATATTGGAATTATCGACAAGAAAAGGTAAAATAAGAAAATAATTGAGTTCATCTTGCTATTCACTAGCGGAACCGGTTTTTTCCCCCAGACAGACACATCACCTTGCCATTTAATAAAATATAAATAGAATTTTCAAAACTTACAATTTAAATTAAGAGGCTCGGAATCTATTATTTATAGTATCACATTTAATACGATTCTTTAAAAGGAAATGAGAAAACTATCCAGGTGGAACGCTCCTGACAATTAATTTTACAAAATAGGAAAATAAAAAAAAAATTAAAACTCTCTATTCATGGTTTTGAGATTAATCAAGAATTCTGATAAGTGAAGCCTAATGCACACATCAGAATTTGACCTCCTACTATTTAAGATGCATTCACGACTTTTAGTATAATTCGGTCCCTGATTACAAATTGTTGATTTTTTGCATTTATCCTAGTGTAGCTGGGCGGTGTTGTTTGTGCAATGGAAATTCTTTGTGACCCGCCTGAACGTCCACGCCTACTGCATTGGCTGCCCCCGATATTGTACATGTACCTCCCTGAAAATTCCCACGTTCCAATTCAGTAAAAGTAGCTTTAAAAGTTTTTATAAAATGTATCAAGTTTAAAAGCTTTATGAATTAAATTTTTGTAATATTGTATCGGAAAAATAAGGAACAATTATTAAAAACGGATTGAAAATGTGACAGAACTACTTATCTAAGCGGATTCGTTTCCTCCCCGAGGGCAGTGCTACCTGACACGTTTCTCTTTTTGTGTATCATTCCGCGGTTAGTTGTCGACGCCATAACGAGCTCGATGTCTGCCGTTAGGAAATTTCGATTTTCGGATGTTTTAGCGTGAAATGACAAGTGTGGCGTCGCGGAAACAGCAACAAGAATACGTAGTACCCACGAGTAATTCGCAGGTAAGTGAATTTTCGGTGTATTTAGTAACTTTTACCTCGCCATTGCTGGAATTCACTCCTGGCAAGATGGCGATTGCTTTGCCATACCCATTTTCACACCCCTTTATTCTTTTGACCCCGCCTATGTAGGACACTCAGCCGTCCCCGTTGGCGCTCCTGGCCGCGACTTGCAGCAAGATCGGGTCACCAACGCACGAGGGTGTTTCCCAGGGCACTTCCCCGATCAAAGTTTTGGGCCCTAACCACCAAGTAATTCAATCCGGAGCTGAAATTATAGCCACGGCCACCGGAGCCCACATCCTGCCTTTCCAGCCACAAACTGTTGGAGTCCTGAATCCCGACGGTACAGTCACCCAAGTCACGGGTGTCCAGCAGCAGACCACTGCAGCGGCCGCCAATGTCCATGTCTCGGGCAACGTGGCTGCTCTTAAAAGCATACCCACCGTAGCCACAGCACAAAACGTGGCTTCAGTCAATGGTCAAGTCTTCCCCCAGGGAGCGCAGATAGTTACTGGCAGTCCTGGAAACATCACCTACAATGTCATCCCCGCACAACAGATCCAAAACATACAGATCGACGGGCAGGAAGCCATATACATACCTGCTGTCCCACAAACTTTCCAAATCGCTGGTACCAATCAGACTATATTGGCTCCTGGTCAAACCTTTCTACGAGCTCAAGGGCCCACTTCCGTCCAAAATGGTACACAAGCAGTTCTTCAAGGGATGACTGGTACTGCTGTGGCCCAAATCAATGGCCAGAATGTTACAATTCGTCAAGGCAATGTGGTTCAAGCTTTACAACTTCCTATGCCCATACAACAGACCTTTCCCGTACAAGTGCCTATAACCAATGCCAATGGTCAGACTGTATATCAGACTGTTCATATTCCCATGCAAACTGTGCAAGGTGTTCCTGGAGCTAATGTTCTTCAATCTCAAGGCCAGCCCATCACACTTAATGTACCAGCACATATGTTATCTCAGATAGCATCTCAAATGGGTCCTATCGCTCAGGTAAGTCACACATTTCTTTGATCATTCTGATGTTATGTTTTTACTGTATCTTATTAAAATCGTAACATTTCTTGCTATCTGTACTATGAGGTTAGGTGTTTTATTTTCATTATTATTTATAAATGTAGTATTATTTATAAATGTAGGTATTTTATTTTCATTATATATTATAATTCTTAACCATTAAGTACTTCGATTTGTCTTCTAGATAATCTAGTTCTTTACGAAAAAATGCATTTATTCAGCATCTTATCCTCCACTATCGGATTTATTACAATATTTACCCTGTTTCTTATCTGCTACAAGCGAACTAGATAATGTTAATAACTTATTGCGAGCAAAATATTGACTCCTATAATTCCGTCTCATCACTCATCAATATTTTTTAATTCACCCACATTCGTTACCTCGAATCTATGGTTTGTAGTAACTGTTCCCACGAGAAATGAGATCAAGGTTCTACTGTAATATATAATTAAAGTTTTTATTTAAAGAATCCAAAATTATGACTTGCAGGCTTTTTGTTAATATGCTCCTCTTATTCTGTTGCATCTCTGATTTTCTGAAGAGTTAACTGTACCTAATTTTCATTTCTCAAACAAACTAAGAATGCCTGTTGTTAGAAGTAGCAAGCAGTATAAATTGTGTCATTAAAAATTATATTTTCGTTTGGATTGTAAAAGTTCTCAAATTTACACAGTATTGAATGGACCTCATTGTATAAAAATTTGGTACACCCTATATTTTCTTGATGAATACAATTTGTGATACAAAGTCATTTGTTATAAGAGAATAATATTATAATGTAATATTCCTTTAAAAGTTTTTAAATGCATAAGTATATCAAATCAATAATACTGGTAGAGTACAGTGTGATAATGTATTATCTTTCTTAAGTCAAAACTTACTTCAATAACTCTGATAAACAGAATGGTAAAATGAAAAACTTTCTGTGCACACAAAATCTCAATTAAATGAATTTTCTGGAAGATATTGATTAGCTCTTTCTTGTAAGGAGTTTCAACCCCCTCATTTTCGCAAAATTTGTTTGAAAATCAGATTTTTTAAAAAAATGTTTTGCTTTTTATTGAACTTCATATTAATTCACTCCACGGTTGAGTTTGGTAAAAAAGTTAAAAATAGAAATCCAAAAACACTTTTTGAATAATTGAAAAAATACCAGAAATTTGGACAAGGTAAAAGTGTATGTAGGGAGCCTTTATTCGCAGAATGTTGTTAACGTTTTAATAAAAATATTGATGCAGGATTTTATTTATTCATTTAAATTGTGTGAAAATGAATATCAAGGTTTGATTTTTAAGCCAGGCGAATACAAATCTAGGTATTTAATTTTAAGATTATGTGAAATCTTAATGTTTGATTTTAAAATTTCTTAAATATCAATCTCTGGGTTTGATTTTAAAATTGCGTGAATATAAATTCTGATTTATAATTTTTAAGACACTTGAATATGAATTATATAGTGACTTTTAAATTGCGATATTTGTTACAAAATCGCAAAAATACGAAACACGCTGTGGAATCTTAAATCGTGTAAATACGAATCGCGATACATAATTTTAATTCATGAATATGATAATTCATGATAAGGTTTATGAAGCGAATATGAATTCTGATTTATAATTTTTAAGACACTTGAATATAAATTATATAGTGGCTTTTAAATTGCGATATTTAGTACAAAATCGCAAAAATACGAAACACGCAGTGGAATCTTAAATCGTGTAAATATGAATCGCGAACGCGATACATAATTTTAATTCATATCAGTGTAATTTTAAATCGAGTTTGTTCTGGGTTGGAAAAAACATAAACCCAAATCTTATTTTTCTCAAGAATTTGAAAAAGATCAACTGAGAGCTGGAAAAAACAATATCAGTTACATCCAAACAATCCATACAATCATTACCTTAAAAAGTCGATACTCAAATGCACATTTCAAATTTTTCATATTGATTGAAATATATTGGGATAAAACCACATGATTTCAATGATTCAAATTATACAGGTAAATTTCTGTAGGAAAGAAATTTAAATTATTAAAATTTTTTTTTTCAAGCAAAATTAATTACTGAATATCCCCGTGCCAGAATCGCAGGGGCACAGCTACATTGTCGCAGAATGTTAGAGCTCTTGCAGAAAGATTTTTTTTTAAAGTAAAAATTTTTAGTTTTCTTTTCTACTGAAATTTACATGTGGAATTTGAATCATGCATTTAGGTAATAACATTTTGATGCTATCAATTTATGTCATTGTATCGTAAATTGATGTAATGTTTCGATTGCATTTTCGGCAATTATTGATATTGATTTTCTCGTGGTTTTTTAATATCCCAATATATTTCAAACAATATGGGAAATTCAAGTTGTGCATTTGAGTATTTACTCTTCAAGGCAATGATTCTATCAATTTTTGGCAGTTATTGCTATTGTTTTCTCCTTAGTTTTTAAATCCGATATTTTTTTACAGTATTATTTATTACGACATACTAATCTCGAAACGAAACATGCATTTGAGTAATCTCTTTTTTAGGAGTTCGATTTGATTTTTTAGGAGTTTTCATTCTTGATCTTTACTTTCGGCAATTACTACTATGGATTTCACGATTTTTATTTATATTTTATTGTGATGATGCGAAGATTTACCAAATGCGAAGGATATAATTAGTGCTCCCCCCCCAACAAAATGCGAGGATATCACCCATAATATTAAAATAAAAAATTATTACATGTTCAATTAAAAGAGTGTTTTTATTTTTGTAAACATGTTGCTTTTGTTGTTTTGAATGAGTAACATATATGTTTGTTATTAAAAATATCTTACAGAAGGATATTAGTGCTAGACAGTTTTGTCGCAGGTAGCTCGAAAAAATTTTGCCACAGGGCTGAATATGATGACTGCTTGATTATTTATGATAAATTTAAAATCACTGGAAAACAAGCAACTGCCATAGCCATTATAAATTGATGTTTTTATTTTGAATTTCTTTTATTTCTAAGTTAAATATAGTTGCTTCATAAATTTTTCTTTGATCTAAATATTCGAGTTCAGATTATCGGAACCTTTTTAAGCTCATGTTCTACTTCTAAGGATGCTTCAATGGTTTTGCTAACTGCAATTATTTAAAAAATTAACGAAATTGACTTGAGGCTTACCAATATAAAAATCAATGTTGATAATAAAACATGAAAATCAATGTTGATAATAAAACATGAAAATCAATGTTGATAATAAAACATAATAATCAATGTTGATAATAAAACATAATAATAAGTTGAAATATAAATCAAAATTTAATTATTCATAAAAATAAAGAGTAGCTGTGAGATACTATAGTATCAGAGCAATCAATATAATTTTTTGCCAAGTAACGTTATTCTTTCTCTACAGTCTCTACATATAAACAGGTTTAGAATTTAATTAAAGTTCAGGTAAGTAGAAAAGATATTTTGCAATGCAAAGTAGTTTTATAATTAATAAGATAAGAAATCAGGTGTTATGAGGCAGGATTAAATTTAAATTATTACAGTGTATTATTAGTTTGACTTTTTGTTGAATACAATAGTGTTTGCTTAATTGTAAATGCTTTTTGTTTTATTTTGTATGTATGTTATCAAATTCTGATATGCCATAAACAGAATGTAGATGTGTTTTTAATTCTGATTTAATTTTTACATTTTTTAAAAATTCTCATTAATGAAAATTTTAAATTTTTTTTATTAGTATTACTATGCTAACATAATAAATAGTTACTTGACCAACATAAATTATATTTTGTTAATCAACTGTGCATTATGGTCCTGTACTAGTCTGAAATATCTGTGTGCATTAAGATTTTTGTTTTATACAAGCCTGGCTGTGTGTATCTGTGTGTCCTCATAAAGCTTGTGATTATAATTAAAATTATTTATTTTTTAATAATATTAATTAAATTTATTTGAGAAGCTTATTTCTAAGCGGGAATATTTCTATTTTCCATTTTTTTTTTTTAATGAAAAGGCTTTTAATCTCTATGTAGTGAAACTTCCTTTAAGAAATGATTAAAAAACTTTCATTAATTGCTATAAATTTAAATATAAAAATTATTTTTTATAATGATAGGTGTAAAAGTAAATATTAACTGAGTTTTTTAAAAATTTTTTTTGTTTATTTTGTTACTTAAAAGAACTTCAAAAGTATTTTTTAAATTGTTAACCTGGTGGCCGAAACTGTTTTGTCTTGTCATGATGCTGGTAAGTGTTTATTTTAATGAATTATGGTGTGGGGTAAAAGCTTTGGTTATAATGCTGGATGCCTGTTTAGACTTAAGTGTGTATTTTGTGAAATAGTTGGATGTTTATTTTTCACGTCTTGTTACAATTCATTGTGATATTTAATCCAAGAGCAAAAAGTAAGTCAAAAAGCATCCACAAAAAGTACTTGAAAATGCAATTTATTAAAAGTTTTATTTGTTAACATAATATTATTTAGGTTTAGTCATACTGTTAGATTACTACGAAATATTAAAAAAAAATCTTACTAATCTGTATTAATTTTTTTAAGAAAATCATCCTAAGGTTTCTCATATGGAAAAAAAAATCAATCTAAGATATTTCGACGAATTTTATAAAAATAAAGCGCTTTTGTAAGTGTAAGCTATTTGAAAATCATGAACCTAGTACAGCAAAGTTCATTTTCTACAAAATTTGCTGTTATCTATAAATTTTCTTTTTTCCAGTTATGTATTAAGATACGTCAGTTTAGCTGGGTATTATAAACGTCCTTTTTTCAAAAGCTTGTATTATTACACTAAATCTCTATGCTCTACTTTATTTTTTTTTTTTTAAATCTCAATAAATGATCATTATCCCACAATTTTTCATATGGTTATGCAGAAGATGTGTTATGCTATTCTCTTTCTTTTTATGAATATTCAATCTAAAGTTGCTAAGCTTACTATATAAATGAATTACTTAATAATATAGAACATTTTCTTTTAAAATACTTCCTGTTTAACCCAATCTTTCAACAGGCATATAAAAAACAAACAAGTGTTTGGATTAAAAACTCTCATTAGAAATTCTCTGTTAAAAGCCATCTAAGTTGAGCCTTCCTTATTTCAATTGATGTCTTCATATGATAAGTCAGGGCTTTTCAAATTCACACTGGTAAAATTTAGACAGAAATTTTTATTTTATCATAGTTGTTTAGACAGAAGTTAATATTTAATAAGCTTTTAAGAGGAAAACAATTTTGCTAAGTCTTTTCAACGTATTGGGTACCAATACTGAAGATTATAATATTCAATAAGTTCCGTCAAATGAATTGTCTTTGACATCACTGACATTTCCTAGTTCCGTATACATATACCATATAGGGCAGGACGCCAGTGCACAGCTCTGCACCTAAGCTCCCAATCAAGGCATCAAAAAATACTGTGACCAGAGAAGCTTTATTGAGAGCATTAGATCTTAGCTTCTTTCATTAATGTTCCTAGAAGAATTGCAAATCTATGCTGCATTAAACAAATTTGTTGTGTAAAGGAAAACCTTGTGGAAAAAAAGGAAGTCTTAGGATGCTGCAATTCAGTATTTTATAGAAGTTACTATTCGCTGGTTGTTCAGAGCTTGAGAGTGTGTTTAGTGTTTTAATAATTCTATATAAGCTGAGCATTACTGTGATTTAAGAATCAAATCTAGCATGAGAAAATCTAACATGATCTAGCTAATACTGAGCTGTTAGGGCATAAGTTTGAATATTAAAATAGAACATTAAACTTTTTCATGAAAATAAGTGGGAAATAAAAACAGATATTGCACAATGCCACCATATTCCATGTTGCCACTATTGGCGTTGAAATTGTGAAAACTGGTCATGTGATGTAGGCGGTTTAAAAGTGCATTTACTGTGCATGTCTTTAAGATAATTTATTTTTTTGCTCTATTCTATATTTCTAGTCCTAAATTATTTAAGTTTAAAATGGTATTTTTCCTAAAAACCAAAATTGGATGTTATTTATTATTGATGGTTAGTATATGAGAATTGCTGTGTTTAACAGCTCGATTGTCTTGTTTCAATCTCAACAGGGAAAGTCATTACCGATTTAAAAATTCAATCTATCATGAGAAAGTTCTAATACTGAGCTGTTAGGGCATAAGTTCGAATATTAGAATAGAACATTAAACTTTTTCATGAAAATTACTGTGAAATGAAGGCATATATTGCACAATGATTACCAAGTTGCTGCCATTGGTGTTGAGATTGTGGAGCCTTAACTTTCACGACCCCTAGTGACTTGCTTTTTGACTTTCATGATAATATGGCATTAAGACAGATTTGTATTTTTTTCTGAATTTAAAGAATCATGTAAATTTAAAAAGATTCTTGAGTATATATTTCTGGAAAAAAAAGGGGTTTAGTTTCAGGGTTTGACTAATAACTGAAATACACCTATTATTTTAAATTGTAACAGACATTGTAAATTTAAGCAAAGTCTATTATAGCCCTCATGAAATCTGGGAAGTTTCACTACACACCAAATTAATTTTCCTGAAATTTTGTATTTAATATATTATGGCCTACCTATGTAGTATTTGATTAGTTAAGAATTGCAGACATCTATTTCAGGATGAGAAAAATAAAATTGTACATGACTGTGATTCATCTTCAGATTCAGATGATTCTGAAGACTCTACAACCAAACCCAAAGTTAATGAAAAAGAGGATTGCGGTAAATGGGAGAAACAATTAAGTTTAAAGAGGGAGGATAGTGAGGAGCCGGAAGATGTTGAGCGAGATTTAAAAGAACGTCTTGTTCAACTTAAGACTGCCCTGACTAGACAAAAATTGGTAAATGGATTATTAAACATTTATGATGACTATGTATAGAAATAATTGCAAACAGCTTAAATTGAAATTCATGACTTAGAAAGATTAAAATCATATGTATGAAATTGAATTCTTTACATGTTCTGCAAGGAAGCCAAATTTAATGCTTGGCTTACTGTATACCTTCTGCATAACCATATACATTTTTGCTACAGAAAGGTGGGGCACTTAAAACCACTTTTTTTCAAGTTTTAGCAAATTTATTTTATTTATTTTTTAATATTATATTTTTGAATAAATTTTCGTCTTAGTTTGGTATGTAGTTTAGATACTCTTACTTCAATTAAAATTCATCTCTGAGTACTATTCCATAAAAGTAGATTTCCTTAAAAAAAAAAATTAAAAAAAAAGAAGAAAAAAAAAATAAAAACCTTGAGACAGTCCTAACATTAAAGATTGAGATAGAATATCTGATAAATAACTCTGAATTTAATCAGCTGCTTGTCCAAAAATTTCAGGTGGTTTATCCATACCTGCCAAGTCTCCTGTTTATTAACGCAGACTCCTGTATTTTGCTACTATCTCCTATTTACCCATAATTCTCAAATTTCTCCGCATTTGTTGAAGAAATTAAAAAGAAATTTTTTTTTGGCAATAAAATATCCCCTGATGGCAAAAAATACTTCTCTTATTCCTCAACAGATGTGGTGCTATTGCCAATACTGCAGTATGTTGAGTGTTTATAGTTTAAGCAATTATAAATAATGGTTTAAAAAAATCTTCTTTAGATTAAGATTTATATACATATTTTTTACTTCGCTAAGTGCTTATATTATTTCCAATTTAGAATTTCTCCTCTTGACTTTCATGATTATGCATGATGTATCAAAACTTTACTTGTAGCCTAAAAAATGTTGCTAGTAAAATCTCCATTATTTTATTTCTCCAACGTTGGCAGGTATGTGTTACTTGAAACGTGTGATCCTTGTTTTTTTTCTTTCCTTCTTTAACTTGATTGTTCAAAACTGCGACATTAGGATTGCTATTGTTTAACAATTCTCAAAAGATAACTTTAAGCAATGTAACTAAACCTTCTAACATTAAAATTATTATCATTACTTATATAATTTGAACCCTAATTCACATGGTCTGCTGATAATTTCTATTTACATAAGCTAATTCCTTTTTGTGTACTTAATGCTGGAGTTTTAAGGTAGTCAAAGTATATTCCACCTTCTCCGAACTCATATTATTTTTCACAACTTTTAAAAATTTAGTATATTATTATAATTTTTTTTATAATTCCTGAGTATTTTCTTATTATTATTTTCTTTCTTATGATTATTTTCTTGTGATTCTTACTAGTTTAGTACTTCTTTTAAATAATTATATTATGCTTGTATTGTAATTTTAAGAAAGGAAAAAAGATCATAGCCTACCATTGTATGTTATTTCTTTTTAATGAGGTGATATATTTACATGAAAAGTAATGTTTGTAAAATGAGATTTTATGGTCTTTTTTATAATACATAAAAACCTTTGTATTTCTTTTAATTTTAAACCTTTAATTTTGTAAGTTCTAGATCAAAGGTTTTTGCTCCGGGAAAGGATTTCCTAGTTTGTAGGAAGGAATAAGGTCAGTTTAACTTATTGAGTAGAAACACCAAATTAAATCTTTAAAAAAAAAAAAANAAAAAAAAAAAAAAAAAAAAAAAAAAAAAAAAAAAAAAAAAAAAAAAAAAAAGCATAAGGAAATACTGGTTTTGTCAAAGTGCTCAAAAAAGGATTTTTAGAAATAAGAGTTGACTAAAACATAATACAGTGAAACCTCCTGGAAAAACCACCTCTATGTACTGACCTTCTATATTTACAACCACTTTTGTGGGGCACAGAATTTTTTCCATAGACTGTGTTGAAGAAAACCTTTAAGAAAGACCATCAAAACCTCTCCCAGGGACCGGACCGGGTAAACCTCTGCACCAGGAGCAGCAGAAAAGGTCAAATAAGGAAACACAAAAATATCAAAACAAAAATAATAACAAAATAAATAGGTAAATTAAAATGTATTCAAAATATTTGTGTGAGGCTCTTATTTAGAGAGCTCTTTATGACGATCTCTGAAAGAGATCTACAACCTCGTGTTACAGTCAGATTGCACTAGAGGCGATGCTATCAATGATTTTTTAGAGTTGAAAGTTGAATTAGAAAAAACATCTCAAACAAAATAACACCTACCCATTTTTTATCCTGTTTTTCACAGGCTTGGGTTCTAAGTCTAAATTTATTCTCATTCAGATATTTATCTTTGTTCTCTGGCTGTAGCTATTCCTAATATGGAAGAATTTAGTTAGACATTTTTAATTATAAATCTAATTTTAAACGGGTTTGAAAAACAAAATGGTAACTATAAAGTTATTTTTATAGATAAATGTTATATAATTTAAACTTTGCAATTTCTACTTCATGATTCTTTTCTATTATGTGCTAACAACAAAAACTTAAATTTAACAAGATTTATATTTTGGTACTTTTATAATTAATGTACAAGGTACGCAGTTGGTCAGTTTTTCTTGAAATGTAAGTATTAAATTGTTCCTGCATATTAAACTCTGTAATGTAACCTTCACGTTCATATACTTTTTAGTTTTTATTCATCCTTCTTGTATCTCTTATATTAAACTTAATTTTTTTACTTTTAGATTTCTGGACAAGGACAAGTTCAACAACTTCAAGTAGCGGCCCCAGTTCATATGTCACAAGCAAACTCTCAGGCAGTTACTACAACAACTTGGACAACTTCTGGTGGAAATTCAGTTATTTCCTCTTCAGAACCAGCGAATGCTGGTCAAGGACAAGCAGTTACAGTCACAACATCAGCAGCATCCATTAATGGTTCACATCAACAGCAGCAGCAACAACAACAGCAGCAACAACAACAACAACAACAACAACAGCAGCAGCAACAACAACAACAGCAGCAACAACAACAAATGACCTTAACAAATTTTCAGTTACCTAATGGACAAATAGTTCAAGGCCAGGTTAGTCAGATAATTGCTGGTAGTGGCGGTGCAACATGGTGGCCAGGTTCGCCTGTAAGTGTACAATCACTCGCTGGACTCAGACCTGCTAATGTAATACAGGTGCAGGGTTTACCTGTTGCTGGATTACAAGGGGTTCAAGTGCAGGGAGGCCAGGCGCAACAAATTATAGCAAATGCTCAGACTTTGCAGAGTCTTGGTTTAAGCCCCAATGTTCTCGCTGCAACTGCTGTTCAAGCTACTCCAACACATCAGCAGCAGATTCCACCTTTAAGCCCTGTTCAAACAATTCATCCTGGTGCACAAATTATCAGTAAGTTAAACTTTATGTAAATTGATAATCAGATAATTGGAAGTTTTTGTAATACAGTATGCTTTCGACTATCTGAACTATTAAACAGGAATTTGCAAATATGGAAACACATATAGTCCAGAAAGATGTTTTTCAAATATTTAGTTGAATTATAAACAAAATTGTGTATGTCTAATATTAATGCACAAAATGTATTCGTCTACTAATTCTATTTTTAGTAAGCAGCTAGTTTACAATGGACCTTTTCAGCTATAATAGTTATCACTACTCTCATCTATATTGAGTTTAAAAATATTTTAAACTCCTTGGTTCATTTTGACTGTAAAATGTTTAAATTAATTGCAAATTCTGTGTGATTTTATAATCAGAAGTAGTTCAATCCAAAGTTTATTAGCCAATTATAAAAAAAAAGTTGGTCTTAAGTTTTTTCTTTTCTTTTAACTATTTTGTTGGTCAATATATAATCATTTTAAGTAAAAATCACAATTGTTGTGAAATTCAGTCAAGTTTACTTCGTTAAAGAAAAGAACAAAGATCTTAAAAAAAAGTTCATATTTCATGCAGTTTAGTAGCTAGCATATTAATTTATTTAAAGGTAAATTTTTGGATTTTCAAACTGAAAGAATGTAAAATAAAATTTGCTTTTTAAATAACAAATTCTGAACTTCAAAGATTACTACTTGCAATCTTGAGAAATAAGTGTTGCAAAATTTGCTTTGTTATGAAATGTTTTTTGATTAAAGTATTATAAGTGCTCGTTTTATGTTTTTAGCTCAACAGTTACAACAAGATCCAAATGATCCTAATAAATGGCAAGTAGTGGCAACAGCTACGAATCCTGTAGTCAACTCATCTCAGCAGCAGACTGCAGTGATTCAGAACTCTACCACTCCAACACCATCTGCTGCAACTCCAACTGACGGTACTCCAGTTAGTTCAGAAGCAGCTGCTGGCCGGAGAATGAGAAGAGTGGCTTGTACTTGTCCGAATTGTAGAGATTCTGATGGAAGGTTCGTTTACACATTTTATTGTTTTACATTAGTATAATGAGCGATAATTCTGTATTATTGGGTCACTTAATAAAATTGACCATTGTTGAAGGAGTAATAAGAAGTTTGGACAAGGGAGAGGGTTACTAGTTGTGTGATATTGCAAATTTTAATCCATCCTTCACAAAAATCTTGAAATCATTAAATTAAAAGTATTTAAAAGAAAGTAATGCCAATAAATATAACTGTTGAAGACTTTGATTTCAAAACTGATCATAGTAATATTAGTTTAACTGTCAAAACTCATAGCTTTACAAAAATTAATTTGAATAAACCCATGAAGAAATGTTGAAAAATCCTAGTTGTGGACAACTGATTTCAATCCATGTGTTTAAAGTTTATTTTGATTAGTCTTTATATTTCTGTAATGTTCTTATTTATAAACTTTTTGACAGTGTTATTAATCCTCATCCTCGAAAAAGCATTTTCCAAAACTTTGACACTTAATAAAATTTATAAAATAAACTTTATTCACATGGATTAAAATCAACATTTTCCGAAGAATCCGGGAAAAAAAAAATCTAAATTAAAAAAAAAAANAAAAAAAAAAAAAAAAAAAAAAAAAAAAAAAAAAAAAAAAAAAAAAAAAAAAAAAAAAAAAAAGGAGTTCGTAATTTTCCTCATACCAAATATTCTGTCCTGATTTTTAGCTTTTTTTCCTGATGATCCTTTTTTTTAAATTTCTTTCTCTAATTAAAAAAAGGTAAAACTAGACCTGTCGTCAATGTCAAAATTAGTACGTTTTTGTCAAAAATAGAAATCAAAAACGTGTATCAAACAAAAAGAAGTTAGCGGCAAAAATTAAAACCTTTTATTTATTTATTTTTTCTCATAAGGAGGAATTGCTGTATCCGTGTTGGAACAAAAAATTTTGTATTAAACCCAACTTTTATAAGTCATGCACAGCAGGTGTTTCTCACTCATAGATTACTGAAGAAAAACTAATTTTTTAAAGAAATAAAGCTTTTCCTCAACCAACTTTAATTTTTTCTTTAACTAAAAGAATCTAATTATGCCTGATATAAAATTTCAAGATTGAGGTGAGGATCCCATTGTGGCTCCTTCCCTGGAAAATATTTGAAGTTTATAGGCTGCTTTGAGGCAGAATTTTTCTGAATTTCTGCGATATTTATATATTATTTTTCTGAATTTCTGCGATATTTATATATTTTTCTGAATTTCTGCGATATTTATATATTATTTTTCTGAATTTCTGCGATATTTATTATATGAACAGTGACACTATTTTCCCATTTTATTTCCTTTTTCAAATTTTGTTAGTCGTCACAATCAAACAGTAAAAAATCGTGATATTGGTAGCAGTAACTAGAAAAAAAAGTCTATGAAAAAGCACATAGATTTATGAAGGAAATTTTGAAAACGAGTATTTCACAATTCGTTTGTAAATTAATATTGTATTGTTAATCTAAATTTTTGCATAGCTTGGTCCAAGGGGCTCAATGCTTGAAGGTTCAAGTTTAAAAATGTCTTGTTTTTTTTGATAATTAGATCAGTTTTAACACATATTATTTCAAATTAAACTTCACTTTATGATTGAGATACTTAAGTTTATATGTAACAAATAAAGTTTTCAAGTTTCTTTCAAAAAATTTCCTTTCGCTAAAAGGAGAATAGCCACTTTTGCTGGAGGGATATAGTTCCTATATTAATTTGAATTTTGTTGTAAAGATAAATTTATTTGAATATTCTTTGTTTTTGACTGTTTTGTGTTTAAGGTTTTTTTATTAAATCAAATATCCTTTCCTTTGTTTATTTTAGAAATAGTGAATCAAAAAAGAAACAACATATCTGTCATGTTCCTGGCTGCAACAAAGTTTATGGTAAGACATCTCATCTTCGAGCTCATCTCAGATGGCACACGGGTGAGAGACCATTTGTATGCAGTTGGATGTTTTGTGGTAAAAGATTTACACGTTCTGACGAACTACAGCGCCATCGAAGAACACACACAGGTACGTTAGTGTCAAATCTGTAATATGGTTGAGAAATTTGCTCTTTGTGTGTTCATGAATTGGACTACTTATACCATAGCAAAATTTTATTGTTTTACTCTTTTTTATAAAGACAGGGTATCTGCGCACCTGGAAAGTCATGAAAAATCATGGAAAGTCATGAATTTTGGTATTGAACAAAATTTGTCATGATTTTAACTATTTTTTAAAAAGAAGTCATGGAAAGTCATGAATTTAGGTCACCAAAAAAATCTAATTATTAAACTGGTATTTACCCCTCCCCCAATTTCTTGGTGTTCTGAATATCTGAATTTGTAACAAACTCCCCACTCACAGTCATATTTTATTAAAATATAAAATGTTTTTATCATGTTCTTTAAAAATTGTGTTCTTTCAAAANAAAAGGGGGGGGGGGGGGGGAACGTCTATTTTAGAGCAAATTATCTTTTAAACTTCTGTGATTTCAGAATTTTTATTGTTTATTTTTTTATTTTATCAATTTAAAATTCTAGCTGAAGCAAGCCAGTGATTGGCGAATTATTTTTATTCCAAAATGAGAACAGAAAAATCAGAAGTATTTCTTTCCTTTCCCTTGAACAAGAAAAATATCTTTAGATTATAATTCTGCGGAAAAAAAAATAACCTTTGTATTTTTTCAGCTATTTTATTGCTTCAAATCTTTATTTTCTCGGTTTTTTAAATTAAAAATCTATAAATATGAAGATGCAGAGTATAACAGTTTTGGTTATACCTTTTATTTTCAATTGATGTTATTATAATGCTTTTTATAACCCACTTTTGGTGGCCGACTTTCTCCGGGTCATGAATTTCATGGACATTGTTTAGCCCTACTAATTTCGGGAATAAGGAAGAAGAAGATAATGAATATTAACTTCGTCAAGTCATGAAAAATTCTTGGAATGAGTCATGGAAAGTCATGAATTTGAAAATCTAAAGTGTAGCAGATACCCTGTAAAGATGATTGTTAGAATTTTTTTAATTGCAGGGAAATTATCTTTTGTTAATTACTTAGATGTGCATTGATTGCTTTGGTGAAAATATATTGCACTTGGTAAAACTAGATTGTGTTTTATTCCAAATTTTTTGCTTTTCATTACCAAAGAAACACTTTAAAAATAGTGTGAGAGCTTTTTTGAAACTGGGGCAAATTATCACAACTGTCAGTTGTCAAGTAGACTATTTATAAATTTGACCAAGTGTGTCATAAAAATAATACATTAGGTGTTTTATATAATGCAATTCTATATATTTTAATAATTCCATTGATATATTGCCATTTTTAATAGGTAAATTTAATATACATGAAATGAGATGTGTATAACACGAAATTTGGTATAACGCCTATGCTTCAAATTTTACGTTATAAAGGTCTTCTGTTGTATAAAGGATTGAGTGAAATGTTTAAAGAATAAGAAAAACTAATAACATTAAAATTCTTACGTAAAATGTAGCAAAATTTACTTTGCCAATTACTGTTTATCTGTATTTACAAAAACAGTGGAAACATTCCAAATGAAAAGGTGATCACATTAAAAGAAACCAGAATATCTTCTTCTTCAGCACTGTTGATTAAATTTGTTAAATTTCTGCTTTTAGTATTTTACTTCGGCACTTGCCGTTTCCATGACTTTATTCTCCCCTTGAACTGGCATCTTCATTATACATGGGACATTCGAAATGAAATCTTGCTCTTGGTCAAATTCAGCACCCTCTGTCTTACCTGGTGTCATCTTTGAGTGTTATCCTCTCAGTGAAACTTTGGTTTACCTTAGAACATTTTTAATCTTAGAGGCACTTAGCCTTGAAAGGGAGACACTTGAAATTTTAGTCGACTATTTTATTTATTCCACTAAGCTTATTTTAGTCTTATTTAATTTTAATGTGATTTTTCATATTTTACCATTTGATGTTTTACCTGACCTTACTTTTATATGTTTTTATCTGTATTTTTGACACTTTTATTGTCGGTTGATTTTATCCACTTTGATGTTTTAAGCACTTTTAATTTTTATTTTGTTTTATTTTTATTTTACTTTTTCGATTTTGGGATTTTTCCTATGTGTTTTAATCTTTTTAATTTTGTACTTTTACTTTTCTGTAGTTAGGTAGTGTTTAGTCACGTGCAAACGTGTGAAACCTTTATCCGCAAACTCCTTCAGGGGTAGGTCGGTTACTATTGGTTTCTTCTTCAGCACGACAGCCCCTTACAGGCCTTGGCTGCCTCAACCACGCTTAGCTTCCAACACCTCCTATCCATGGCGACTTTTTTCCAGTTGTTAATCTTTATTACTTTGAGATCTTTATTAATGTCGTCCAGCCATTTAGTTGGAGGTCTTCTTCTGGCCCCGAGATCCAGAAGGATTTTTAAAGGTTGCGATTCATACTGCATTGTTTTCTGGACCTCTCCAGATATGTCCAAGCAATCTTAATCTATTGCTTCGGATGACCTGCACTATTTGTGGCTGTCCATAGAGTCTATATAATTCAAAGTTGTATCTGATTTGCCAACAGCATCTTTCCTGTACTGGGCCAAAAATATTTCTAAAGTTTTTCCTTTCAAAAACACCAAGAGTACTCTGAGTGTCTGCGTTTAGTGTCCATGTTTCACTTGCATAGAGCAATACAGGTAGAATAAGAGTCTTATAAATTTTAATTTTGGTTTTTCGACTGATTAGGCTTGATCTTAATTGCTTTCTTAGTCCAAAGAAACACTTGTTTGCCATTTTAATTCGGTTGTCTACTTCTGTTTTTATGCTGTTTTGGTCATTGATCATTGTTCCAAGGTATTTGAATTCATTTACCTTTTCAAAGGTGTAACCATTTATGAATAAAGGATCATGATTTACAGTTGTGGCTGGAGATTCTATAAATTTAGTTTTATCTTTGTTGATGGTAAGGCCCATATTTGTGGCAGAAGTTTCAAGAGCCAGAAAGGCCTCTCTCTCTGACCTTCCTATGACATCGATGTCATCGGCATATGCCAGTAATTGAACTGATCTATTCCAAAGGGTGCCTTTTCGGTCTAATCCACTATCTCTGATGCATTTCTCCAGAGCTAGATTAAAGAGTAGACAGGCGAGGGAATCCCCCTGACGCAGGCCTCTCTCTGTTGAAAATGGTTCCGATAATTGATTTAGAATTTACCAGAATATCTACTTTGAATATATTTTTTTAGTTACATTGTAAAAATTGTTTTTCTTTCTATTTTTTTATAGGAGAAAAGAGGTTCCAGTGTGCAGAGTGCTTGAAAAGATTTATGAGAAGCGATCATCTCTCTAAACATTTAAAAACTCATCTCACAAAGAAAGGTCTACCATCTGATATAAAAAGTGAAGGAGAAATAACAGATGATATGGCTCCCGATAGCTGCGACCTTTCTATGACGGTGGATGTTGAACCTGATATTGATCTTTCCATAAATGAGAATGTAGTGGAGAGTTCTCAGAATATGTAAATTTAAACTGACAATTGACATATCATGATCATACTAACAATTGTTTACTTCACTGAAATACACATTTTATAATACAACTTCACCCTTTTTATATATAAATTTAGTTATAATTTTTGGAAACTTCAAATTTGTTAATCAAATATTAATGCTAATTATCTTAATTTTGGGTACTATTTTGTTATTTGGGGGCTGTAAAGAAATTTTCAATCTCTTACGGTGATCGGTACTTTTTGTATTGTGATCACGGGTACCTAATATATCAATATAGGTACTAAGGTGGTATGTTTTTTACGGTCCTTTGGAGTGGAATAGTACCAAATGTTCTCGTTTTTAATTAGGTAAAAATTTGAATGAGCTTTGGGGTAATTACATTAAATAGTCTAGAAGTTAGTGTATTTATCTAATAGCTTTCCAAACAGAATTTGATATTCAATTAAAGTTTTTTGTGTTTTATCAAACAATATGATTCCTCTACTTAGTTTGCAAAAATGCTTCCTTTGATAATTTCAAGACATTAGTTTTGATAAGAAAGTGTCTTAGTTAAATTACAAGCAAATCTCTTGCAATCAAAAGCCGATCTAGTATTTCTAATCTGAGATTGATACAATTAAAGCATTTAAAAAGTGTTCTAAATTTTAAAAGACAATAATGAAAAGTCTAAATGGCTAATCTTTTTTACTATATTTTTCTTCCCTGTTATTTTAATGCTATCTAACCCATCAGTGCTAAAAATGTTTTCATAAATAAAAATTAAAAAAAAAAGTTTTCATAAATGTTGTTCTTAAATGTTTATATCCTGTTATTATTTTTATATGAAAATATTAATGGCAATACTACTTTAAAATGTATAAAATGAAAATATACTTTAAAATAATTTTGAGCTTAATCACTTATTATGAAATTAGTCTTAAAGTAGAAAATTTTATTGTATGATCATAAAGTAATGTCAGATATTTAAAGCCTTATAACTAGAAAGCTACTTAATCACACATCATAAATCTAGCTTAATTTGTGTCAAAATTGAAAATTGTGTTTACGATAATCATATGTTTTTTATACCCTTATCAATTAAAAACAATTGAATCTACTTCACGCTGATTCTAATTATAACGATTTCCAGAATCAAAAGTTTAATGAAAATTTGAATAGTTCTGTCAACTGTAATAATAATAAATTGTAACAAATAATTATAATAATAAAAAAATATAACAATAATAAAATTTAGTAATAATAATAAAAAAAACATCGAATTTTAAATGACTCTTATGAAAATTTAAGTTATTTTTCAAAGTCAACGAAATAGTTATGTCAGAAATTATTTTTGTTACTCTTGTTTTAAAATTTTGCTTTCAATTAAGTTTGTTCAGTATCGTTTACTGACTGGTTTGATTAATTTAATAAGACTTTGGGGCAGTTGGTATTATTTTGAAAAAGCTTTATTTTCTTTGTTAGTTAAATGTGTAAAAATATTAAAATTTTATTCTTAGTGCAGCATGCATTTAGACTTGAGGCTGTAAGTAAAACAGTGTGCACTCTCCAAATTTATTTTTAAAAAAGGAATTTACAAAGTTAAGCAAAATACGAGTTGCGGATCAACATTTAAGCAAAGAGGAAAAAATGAAATCTAACAAATCACTACTAATGAAGGAGAGACAGAAACCATCAAAACCTTTTTGATTGCCAAAGAAAACAGGAATGGAAGGGTGATTTTTATGAACACTTTCAAACTTTATCAGGTAATCAAACATGTTCTGATTTTTATAATTTCACCTTCCATACTAGTGATTTAATAGATATTAATTGCCACCTCAAATATGTAAATTGTTTTCACTTCATTTCTGACAGGGTTTCAAAGAGCAATATATTAAGGATGTTGATAGCAAAACACCTTGCCTTGCATACCATTAAACTCCAATGTTGAAATCAAAAATATTCTAAATCTTATTAAAGAATCTATCTGAAAACAATAGTTTCAATATAACTTTTAAAAGTAAAAAACTTATAAAATTGTTAATTAAAAGAATTTCATACTAGTGATTAAAAATGGTACATTTTCAGTTGGCCCTAAATACTGAATGCTATATAATTCATTAATATGACATGCAAGAATAGAATTGGTTGATGAATTTTTGATATTAAATAAATTATTCAAATGTTGGGCAATAATGAAATATTTTGCCGATTTTTATATAAGTTTTTATTTTGTGTCTCATTTTGTAATAAGTTAATGTATATTATATTTTCATTGTATTTTTTTTTAAGTCCATCATTCAGTTTTGATTGAATAATTGTAAATTTGTTTGTATAGCAAAATTATTTGTTTTAATTGATTATTTCATATTTATCCTGCACTGCGAATTGTCGCCTATCTTATTTTTCTTACAGGAATGTGTTAGTACTGATTTTATTTTATTGCAAATCAACTTGGTTTTTGTTCAGAACTCTAAAATTCTTGCATGTGATAACCTCACAAAACAATTTTTAATTTAAAACTGAAACCTCCAAAATCAAGCATGTAAAGATTTGTAACTATCTATAATACTTCTTTCATGTTTTCATTAACGTTACATTTGTCTATTTGTTATATCTGTAATTCGTTATTACTTGTTGATATTTTCACTTTATGTTTCATTAATATAATATGTCCATTTTATAAATTACTTCTTTATATCCCTTCAAAATAATTTTTAAATGAAAAGCTGTTACAAACAACTAGGTAAGTAATTTCCTTTTTGTATATGTTACTAAGCATTTTAAGTGTAGATATAATGATCTATTGTATTTGAATATTTGTACAAAATTGTACAGATTTCCATGTTATGTATAGTCCTTTCCCAATTTCTGCAGAAAAATATGAAAAATTGTATAGATTATTTACAGAACAAATTGTTTATATATGACTTAATATTTAATAAATATTATTACTTGTCTTTATTAGTCTGGTATTTTCTTGTTTTCAAGTTCAGTTTTTAGGTGGTTTTAATATTCTGTTTAGAGGGTGACTAATTAAATCAATATCAGATTTTTAGTGTTCTTAATTCAATTCTGTCAATCTTATTTCGTTACTTCTTGTGCCAAAATAACAACTAAAATAAAAGTACGGCATGCTTCCGAGTAACCTGAAACTTCTACCTTATTCAGGGTATTTAAATAATCGTAAACTGTTTCATTGGAGGAGGATTCGGATAGGAAATATTACTAATACTATAAGAAACACTTTTAAGTTGAAACTGGTAATCAAATATGTTTTATACATCCGTATGATTTGTCAACTGAATATCATAGCTCACATATTAGTTTGAGATTCCTATATGTATACTAGATACTTTTTCTCCTTAAAATGGATTCAAATTCTAAAAACAAGAGTAGTCATTCTTGAATATCTTGTATAATTAATTAGAATTTTTAATTTGGAAATGTTTCTTTATATGTTATGAAGTTTAAAAATCGTTACTAAACTTGTTCATTAGCAATAATAAGGAACAGAGATGGGAGAGCGTAAATGCTGAATAACACCTGGTTTTTCATGCAGTACGAAGTAATAATGCAATTTTATTTTATCACCGTTGTTGAACAACCGACCCAATTTTTTTAGTTTACGACTATCAATGGTCAACTCCTTATCTTTGTGATTTTGAACCCAATCCAGAAGACAAGGGAACTCTTGGATCAAGTTTTGAGAGAAATTTGTCTTCCTGGAGGATTCTTTGATGGAACTAATCTGCATATGCGTCATATAGAGGCGAAAACCTCTCATGGTTAACCTAATTGCAAGGGGACTCTAATGCATGATCCGTCTACCTCTGAGGATATTTTACGTCGTTGTGGTCGGTGCAAGCCGGATGCAGAATTCGTATCGACCAACCATCGCTGGGATTAAAATCCGGTTCACCGCATTGGAAGGGGAACGGTCTATCCCCTGAGCCATCATGGTTCTCGTAAACCGTTTGGTAGATTTATGAAGTTGGTGCTCGTTAAAGAATTTTGTCAACCTTCTTGGAGGTCTTTTTGATGAAACATTTGCGTTACATGGAATGAAAAACTATGAGAATCCCCACGGTTAGCCTGGCAGCAAGGGGACTAACCCATGATCCGTCTACCATTGAGGATATTTTACGTCAGCTCTGTGGTTGGTGAGAGATTCGTATTGATCAGTGATAGCTCTGATTTTAATCCGGGTCACACTATTGGTAGACGAGTGTTCTATCCCCTGAGCCACTACGGCTCTTAGTAATGCAATTGAGGACTTTGAACTCTTGGGAGGGGATTTAGCTTTAGATAACCATACAAGATCTACAATCCCAAATTGTGCTAGAGACATGCCGCCTATTTATTTCCTCATTCACTTTAGTGTTGGATTTTATTACCTAGCCAATGAATGCAGTCAACACTTATGCTATTATGACTGTTCGAACAATGAACTGCCAGAATAAACAATATTTATTTTTCAGTTTTATTTGAAACAGTGAAGTTCAAATCAGTTGTGGCATGTAGATTACTAATCATGCAGACATAAATAACAGATTGAGTCATATTCTGTACAAAATCTAAATCGCAATAAATTTTAGTGTCGTTCGATTAACTATCTAAACAAGTTTAAATTTTACTTGTTAACCTCTATTCATTGAAACGTACATTGATTATCGATATTGAGTGCTGACAAATGAAAAATTTTTGCTGAATTGCAGGGCTTATAAGTATTGGGAAAAGTTTTTGCTAATAAGGATTAATAATTTCAATGGTAAGCAAGTTTATTTTTACTTCCTCTTTGTTTTGTAATTGGAATGAATTGAATGCTGTGTTTTATGCTTCTTCCTGGTTTGAACCTTAGAAAAATTACAGTTTAATATGGCGTGTCAGGAAAGTGATGTGCTTGGTGGTCACTATTTCTAGAAGTGAAGAATACCTGGAATTCTCAGGGAGTTTTAAAATAACACGGGGGGGGGGGGGANGGGGGGGGGGGGGAATCTGGAGTTTTCATGGAAATCTAGAATAACTCTATAAATCCTAGGAGTTTGAGCAGTATAATAATCACACAACTTTACTAGGAGTATGTTTAAATGTATTTTTAGGCATTAAAACTTTTATTTAACCAATCATGTCTAATAAAAACTTATTCAGTGTGCTAAAATTTATTCATTTTTGTTTTCAGTGCTATTTTATTAAAGAATTTCTTTCAAGTAACATAAAGATAAACAATTTAGAAAATGCATACATAATTTATAGATTTAAATTAAGTTAATGAATTTATTATAAACAAATTTTTTAGCATTTGTGCCTAGCATTCTTTTAAAAGGAAGGTTCCTTTTCTAAAAACAAAAAAGTGGTAGCATAATTGTTTCATCATTTTGCAGAAACACAACAGTTCTGTCTACAATAATATGTTACTGCAAATGATTATATTTAGAACTGAAGTCAAATTGTGCTATTTTAAAGCTGAAGAAGTATAACGATAAGGAATTGATAGGCGATTGAATGAGGCATCGACTTTTTTTTAATCACTTTTATCAAATGGGTGGTCTCGTCTCTTATGAACCACTTTTTTTTCCCTCCGGGCATTATAACTGAAGGTCAGAAATTTCTTTTATCAATTTAAGAGTAAGACAGATTTATATGATTATTCTTCATACTTATATAAATTTTTAAATTATTATTGAATATATATTCAATAATAATTTAAGTAATTGGGGTTCATCTGGAAATCTGCTATTGTGATTTGCCATTGACATTTTATTATTTCTTTATGTTATTTATTTTACATGAGAGGTTTAATGTTTATTTCATATCGGTGTTGTAATTATTTGGTCCTCACCCAGGCTAGTGACTTCACTTTTGAATTTAATATATCTTAAAATGCACTTGAAAAAGTTCGAGAATTAACTCTTTTTGTTAGAGTAGCAACCATGTTTTTGTTTTTCTATTAAACTAAAAGGAAATTATCTTTCTAAAAATATTTTATTGCTGTTGTTACGGATAAAAATGCGTGTAATTTAGAAGAAAATTATGATGTTTAAAGATTGAATATTGTTGGTGCTCATTGTGTAACCCGTTAACAATGATCAAGCATCTAACAGGCAAAAACGGTTGACCATCTAAGTGGACTGCCAATTAATGCATTGAAAGTGGTATATTTTCATTGGATTGGGTAACCAAAATCTTTCTATTCCTTCATTGAAAAGAAATTTTTTCAATGTGCAACTTATTTTAATGCTTTTCATTTTTTCAAAAAAAAAAAAAAAATATATTCAATATCACCTTTCAAATAATTTGCAGCTCTGATTGTGTTGGATCTTTCAGCCTTTATTCACCTGATTGCTGGATGGAATTTGTAACGTTATCTCTGAATACTGCATGTAGGTAATATATTTTTTGATCTACAGTTTGTACTCTTATAACAAATATACTCTAATAACATTTCAATTTTTGACAGTAATTAAACCTAAATATGTATCTACAAAAGGCGTTATTTTTTTAAAAAAAAAAAACTAACTACTCAGGTTATCTGATGTTGTAGAAAGCACCCTTTATATTAAACTACATACAATCAATAAGGAGAAAACTACTCTGAGTTTTTGGAATATTTTAGAATTGCATTATTCGATGTATATTCTTGATTTACATAATATTTGAAGTTTGTTCTTATTCTATTCCGAAATAAAAATTTTAATGTGGGAAATAAATAATTTTCAATTTTTCATGGAATCGTATGCTCTGCTAATCAATATTTTTAGTTCAATGTTCTTAAGGCAGCTAAAAAGATTTTGTATTTGCTAATTTTCTTATTAATACCAGCTTGCAACTAGAGCTAAGTTCAAAGCTAATATTTTTTCCTTTTATGTGATCAACCAAAAAAACAAGCTAAATTATATTTATTTTCCAAAACTTTGTTCGGGTCTTAGGCTAAAGTGACCACACGTCCCGATTTTGGCGGGACAGTCCCACTTTTTGGTGGACTGTCCCGCCGATTTTTAAAAATGTCCCGCTTTTTAGAAAATATCTGCATTTCTTATTTAAAATTTACTGTAAAAATATATTCCTATTATTTATTAAATATTATGGTGAATATAAAGAAATAAAAAACACATAAAATGCGTGCAGAGTAAACTAAATTAGGCAATGTACCAAGTTAGATTTACTCGGAGGTGTGCGATCATTGTCTTTATGTCTCGGATTAATTCAGATAAGTGCGGACTGCCGTTAGACAGTGCGGTTTGTTGTTTTCAATTTGACGTTCGGTTTGACTCATTATTTGATTGACAAAGGTTGAGCAATAGTCGCCACAAAGTAACGGTCAATAAGGTAAAATTTAATACTCTTTTTTAGCCTTTGTAATAATTTTTTTATTTATTTCTAGTATTTACCCACAAAATAAAAGATGAGTAAAAAAAGAGGATGCAAATTTAATGAAGAGCTAAGCAGAGAATTTTTTTTTTTAAAAAAACCAAAATATGGTA
Source organism: Parasteatoda tepidariorum (assembly GCF_043381705.1). Classification (NCBI taxonomy): domain Eukaryota; kingdom Metazoa; phylum Arthropoda; class Arachnida; order Araneae; family Theridiidae; genus Parasteatoda; species Parasteatoda tepidariorum. The sequence goes on along the minus strand of NC_092209.1, from coordinate 31,296,106 downwards.
CGGTGTGATAAACGCAATACTGAATTTTCGGTCTCACATGGTAGAAAAAACGATATTACTAAACATCTAGCGACAAAGAGGCACAAAAGAATTTTTAATAATGCCGCTTCCTCATCTAAAATGGAACAGTTTTTTCGCAGTGCTAGCTTTAACAACACGGAAAAACAGCTAGCATTAGCGGAAGGGCTATTTGCTTTCCGTACCATAAACCACAATCAAAGTTTCAGATCAATGAATTGTACGTCGCAAGTGATCAAAACATTATATGACTTAAAATATGCATGCGCAAGGACAAACACCGAAGCAATCATTTGTAATGTTTTTTCACGATATTCGTTTTCACAATTGTAGAAAGAATTAGAAAACTGCGCATTTATATCCATATATTCTGATGCTTCCAACCACAAAGATTTAAAATTATTTCCCACAGGTGTTAGATTTTTTGATCCAGAAACAAGAATTAAAATTAGATTATTAGATTTTGTTTCATTGCCTGATGAAACTTCACAAATAATTTTTGATTTAATAAGTACTTATTTAAAAAAGAATAATTTAAACAATAAAATTATTGCCCATTGTGCTGATAACACTAACGTAAATTTTGGTGGAAAGGCTAGAATAGGCATCAATAACGTTTTTACGAAACTTAATGAACATTTGAAGCAAAAAAATATTGAAGTAGGTTGTGCAGCGCACATTCTATACCTATACTATTCAAACAGCATCTGACTTACTTCCAGTTGATGTTGAAAATATTTTTGCAAACATTTATTCGTATTTTTATATATATATATTGTGCGTGTTGAAAGTTTGACTAAATTGTAATTCTCATTTCATCCCATTTGTCTCAATAAAAACGTGGTCACTTTATCTTAGGCTCATCATGCAGCTTTTTTGAAGTTCATTTTTGTTTGTTTCACACCAATGTACAATATAAGTGATTGTACGCTCAGTAGTGTAGCAAGAGATGACATCTGTTTCTGAAATATTTAATTTATAATTTGAAAAATAAATTCCAGAAAATGATTTTCTCTTTTAAATATAACCAGTTTCATTTGCTAATTACGGATCTCATATTTTTCAAACTTTTATACAATTTAATTAAAAATAAAGTATATGATTGTAGTTTGCTTTGCATGGACAGGTTTTTTAATTAACAAATTGGTGACTTATTCAAAATGCTATTAGACATAATAATACCCTTGAAAACGCTTGTCAAATCAAAAGTAACTAACTTGTATAATAGAAACATACACCGTTAAATTTTAAGCTGTTTGAAGGAATATTCATTAAGTTATAGAGTTACATTGTTTTAAAAAATACTAATAATAAGTTTCAAAATTTTATTTAGTGTAAAATTTAACAATACAATATGGCTGATATTAGTTTTTATTTAGTTTAAAACTTAAGGCCACACTTAAACACTATCTTTGCCAGTACTTCCTGCAACCTGTTGTATCAAATATATTGTCCTGATTTTTAAAGAAATTTTTTTTGGAAAAAAAAAAGTTTTTTATATAGAAAACATTCTTCTTCTTTGATTTATTTTTAATAATCATTGTAATTGCTCTATTCCATTTACTACTCAATTTATTAAACTGATTCTGTAAATAGAGAGAGCAAGATCTAACTTTTAAATGCAGTCAACTCTCAATATCATTCAATATATCTTCTTTTTGGTTTATCTGTGATCTCAGAACCAATACCAACTCTGGCATTTTTAGAATGCTTTTAGTATTTTGTATATTTACTAAGTTCTGCAATGCCTTTTTTTTATTCTTTCAAATTCTGTCTTGTGATACTTAATTAGGTACACAAAGTTTATGGCAATGCTAGAAAATCGACCAATGATTGCCGCTAAAAATGTCACATGCCAAATCTAGCTGAAGTGGCTCAACATATAGCGCTTTTAAAAACGGAAACTGAAATAACCAGTGAGCATCAGCTGCGGCAATTTCATACTATTAAGCTAGGCAGAAGTGAGTAGTCTTTGTCGATAGATCTCTATTTTAGTATCTTGTCGAAAGCGTTTTTTTTCCCCCACGAATTTATTTGAGTATTTTTTATTTATATCACGAATTATACTATAGCACATAGGTTTAAAGAATTACATGTCATTTATTTGAATTCAAATTTTTTTTAAAAAAAAGTTTTTATATGGATTTGAATGATTGTTTTGAATTCTTAGAATTTTGTGCATTTGCAATGTACCTAAGTTAGTAGCGAGCTTGGTTTGCGAAGCAAACCATATAAGATTGCATAGCAATTTTTGGGGGTTGGCGAGCGAGCAGGGGACGTGCCCACCAGTTTTATAAATACAAAAAGAAAAAGCCAAATTTACAACTGAAGAATTGTTTTAAAAAATAAAAGTAATCTTTTGGGTTATCCATGGAATTCACTTATTGTTGTCACTCATTTCAATTCAACTGATAATGTAGTTCTTAAGGGCAAGCTGTCATGTTTTGAGCAGATGTGTGCATATAGTGGTCAAATTTGAATACATAATACTTAAAGAGTGCTATGTATAAATCACCACAATTCTTTTTAATTTCTAGTTAAAATTTAAAAATTTTTGAATTTATTCCTTGAAATGTCATAAATTATCAAAAACTAACACCAAAAATCTTTTTGTTTAAGGTAGAGGAAGAATATAAGTGTTATGAAATCTGAATAATGTAGAATATTAAAAGAAAAAATGAAAAATTTAAGTCCATGGACAAGAGGTGAGATTTTTCAATAGATTAAAAAAGAAATGAGTATGATTAATTCTTAACACTTAAGCAGGGTTCTTGCTCAATTATTTCAAAAAAAATTAGGACTTTTTTAGGACTAAGAAAAAAAAATTAGCACTTGATGTAAAGTAAAAATAACATACTTAATCTATACATGATATTAAAAAAATACAAATAAAGTGTTTCACGATTCATGAAATAAAAATTACATAATTAATCTATACATGATGCAAATTGCAGCTTAATTTTGTCACAATCTTTTTCCTCAATTTTCTATTTTTGACTTAAGTAATTTAATATGTTTCTCATTTTTAGAACACACTTGCTTTTGTTTTCTGACATTAATTTTGGATTGATGCAAGCAACATTTCTAACAACAGAATAGTTTATTGGACATTTCTCTAGTAAAGTTTCTAACATTTTGGTGATAAACTTTCTGCAATCTTTCTTTATATTAATATGATCCCGGTCAGAAATAACTTTTGAGGCCAACTGCTTTAAAATTTGGTCACCTTTAAAACCTACACTGATTTTTGTCAGAGAGACATAATTCTTTTCATCACAAAAATTAAAATGGCACAGTTTCTCCAGAGAATTTAAGTTTTCTGTAGATTCTGGCTTCAGAATGTTATATAATTGCACACTATGTAATACCAAATCCTGGATATCTGCAGCAAAAAATGGTAAAAGTGGCCGATCTGCTTGATACAGTTTCAAAAAAGGTGAAACTAGCTCCGACACATTTAAGAAAAAGTTCAGCTTAACAAGAATTAATTTGTCTTTTATTGCTTCTTGTAAAGTTAAAAAGGATTTACATTTCACTTTTCTAAACTTGCCAACATTTTTCACATAAGATTTCAGATCATTCCAAAGCAATATTGCTCTTTCAGCTGCAGGTGCATTTTCCAGCCAACGGTGGTTACAAAATTTTAGTGGTAATTTGTTCTCAGTTGATTGATTAATAAAATCTTCTTTTCTTGTGGGTGAATCTTTAAAAAGATAGAAGATTGAGCTCAGGATGGAACCAATGAGCCATTCTGTTTCAGATTCACCTTTGTAGAATGCGTTATTTAAAATATGAAGCCCACAACTTCCTATTGCATTGCATTGAACACCATGTTCTTTTAACAAATCTTCTTGAATATTATTATAAAACTTCCAATTGACAGCAGGACCGTCCATAGAAATCTGCAATAATTTCTTAAGGTCTACATTTTTGACTGATGCATAAAAACAGGCCAAAAGGTCATCTGCTACAGAATGGCCCAGAAAAGCTGATGTTAAGTATGGCGTCTCTACAATGTTCTTTACTGGGTTCCAAAAGTGGATATGTATATCCAACTGCTTCTGTTGTGTCGCTTTGTTCAAAGACTCATCAAAATGCAATGTATAAAACTTGGCATTATCAATGCACTTCAGAAGTAGCATGCTAAAATGAGGTGCAAGTCCAAAATGACAGAGATATGCACACTTAGATTCACTGTAGGTGAAATGACGTGCTATTGAACTGTCTAGAAACATTGTACTAAATAATTTTCCAGTGTCTTTGGAAGAATTGTAGGAGTAGTAGCTTTCTACAACTTTTAAAGCCCATAAAATCTCAGAAGAAAGAACTTCTTTCTCCAAAGCCCAAGAATCTTCTAAAAAGATGGAGGCAGCAGGAGAGCTGAAGGCAACAGAATTTAAGGATTTAGGGAAACCGATTTAAGGAATCCGATCACTCAAAAAAAGATTCAAAACGCCAAAATAAAAAATATTTAGCACTTTTTTAGCACTTTTTAGGCCCTAAAAAAGTTGGGGGAAAATTTTAGCACTTTTTTAGGACATTTTAGGACAGCAAGAACCCTGTTAAGATTAAGACATTTTAATCATTGTTGTAGATCTATATATCTGAGTAATCTCCCAGCAATTTAATTGAAAAATAAAAATACATCAAAAAAATATTATCCTTATTCATTAAGTTGCATACCTAATATCCTAAGTTACTTAGTGTCAGAGAGGATCTATGCGATATCTTTTTTATTTGTATAGCTAATTCTAGTTAGAATTATTTTATTTCGACATCCTAGAAATTTCAGAAAATTTGTTTAAAGAGCACTTTTATCTGAAATCAATATTTTAAGACTAAAATTATTTCTGCAACTGATCTATTTGTTGACTAGTTACAGACATGTGTATATGTTCAATGAATACACATAATAATAAATACAAGAATTTATTAGATCTGAGTATTGCAATTTACATCACTTTTTCTTTGCTTGCAGACCTGCACCTGCATTAAATTTAAATAGTATTATATCTCCATCTTCTACAATGTAATTTCTACCTTGTTGCCGATATTTTCCAGCAGCCTATTAAAATAAGAAGAATGTTTTTTAAAATATTATTTAAATACAAGAATTCAAAAAAATCTTGATCATCCCAAGAGTTACAAAATTCCTCAATATAGTTTATTAGAAAAGAACTTCTGCAATAATTTACCTAGGGGGAGCCCAAATTACTTTATATATATATATATATAGCTTTTATAGGTATTATTATTACAAATATTTATAAGTTTCTCTTTTTCAGAGGGGGAGGGTATATAAATATTTTAAGTAATTTTAAATAAATATGTAGATGAAGAACTGGCATAACAATTCATTAGGTGTAATTTGAGTTCATACAGTGAACATATGTTTAATGATTTTAACTGGCTTATACATAAAATTGCATGCTCAATTTCTTAACAGCATTATTAATCTCATAAACTCATCAATACCTTTTTAGAGAAAGCAAGACGTTAGAGCTGTAAGAGTATATTGATGTATGTAAAAACTGCTCGAAACCTCCTAGGGTTGTTGGAAGTGAGAAGTTTTGAGTAAAAGTGCTGAAAAATGTCTTTTTTGAGTGGTGACGGCAGTGGACTTTTCGTTATGGAGTTTCATGGTGTATGTTGAAACTGGGGCCATCATGACCATTATCGTAACAGATTCAGCACAGAAACTAGGTGAAAAATTAATCAACCTTCGCCCCACACACTATGGACTGTGACTGGTGACAAAATCAACATTCACAGAAAAGTTCACTTTAAGATTACTTTCAGAGGTGCCAGTTACCATCATGTGGCAGATATCAATGACGAATTAATCCTCAAAATCTACTTCTTACAAGAAAATAATTTTAAGCTGGAGTTAAAGAAAAACAAATTAAACTCAAGTTCAGAAGAAATGGTGATCCGGAAGATGAGACTCGGGAATTTTAAACAATTCATCATCGCAAGAGAACTTTGTATGAAAATTCTAACCCATTATTGTGGAAACCTTGGGATGAAAGCTGCCAACATTGCTCCAGAATAAAGAAGAATTATCGTCTAACAAATTCTGTGTTACGCCACGTTACAGCTCCAACAATGTTGAAACCAGATCTATGGAGCGATGAAGGGAAAAGACAAACCAAATTCACTTGCCTGATATAAAGGCCTATTCTTGAAATGAAGGAATCTGCAAGTATAAGACCAAGCTGGCAGGAATTTCTATTTACTACTAAACAGTATTGGACTCTATGGGACCACTCTACACAGTCCAACCTCATTAATGCGAAACATCGCTTTACATGAAACATGTTTGGTCCCGTGAGACAGCAATCAATTATTATTGTATTTTACACGTTTAAAATGAAATTTTACTGGACACAGTACTGAGAGGACGCATGTAGAATGTAGTATTAATTATTAATTTTGAGGAACGCTATTTCTATTTTCCTCCATTGTTAGCAGTAGCAGATGGGCAAATGAATAAAATAGATTTATAAAGTAATTAAGAATTTTATGCATATTTCAACTTGTTTGGAACTTAATAGTATTGTTTACATATATTAATGCTGTACAAAATATATATTAATAGTACATAATTATTTTCATGATGTGTCGGATAAGACGAAATATGGTTAACATGGAATAATTATGATAGTCCTGCTAATTTCGTATTGATGAGGTTCGACTGTATTAGAAATGGCGTGTTATAAAGAAAAAGGGAATATAGCAATGGGAATCTTGGCATAGCAATGGGTATCTTATTTGGCACATCGGAGGAACGGATTTTACCTCAGCTATTTTTAAGGATTATGTCAAATTCTCAGAGCAGATATAGTTGGGAATTCAACCATTTTGAATAACCCATTTCTTGTGTCAAGGAATCAGGAAGATTAGAACTTGAAGCTACCGCTGTTTCTGCCCGTATATCACAGGGCTGTCTATGAGACTACTGGATACACACTGTCTCAGTTGTTTGGTCGTGATCTTCAGTTGTCAGCCTGATACACCTTCATTGCCAAAAGAATACCCATGAGAACTCCAGGTACACTTGGAAAATGTTTGCAACTTTGCTTGTGAGTGGATTAACACGAGGGTTTACTGATGTTGGAATATAACCTTTTGTTCACTTTACAGTTTCAAAACTAAAAACTTACAAGTATCAGAGATAAAAAAACATATCAGATTCAATTTACACAGATAAAAATAATCATCCAATTTACCTTCACAGCAGCTTCAGTTTTTTCTTCTTTAAAGTCATCAAATTTCATAACCTCAGCCATAATAAAACCCTTTTCAAAATCTGTATGAATTCTACCAGCTGCCTGAGGAGCCTTGGTTCCCTTCTGCACACAAAAAATTAAAAGAAAAATCTCAATTTCCTTTTATTATAATAATAAGCTGTAACTAATCTATTATCTCTCAAAAACATATTAAATTACTAATTAAAATCTAATAAAAATGATGTTTTATTTATACATATTACTTACACTATAACCGATTGGTTGTCTGATGTATAAAGTACAATATATCTTTTAATATTAAGTATAATTTTTTTAACAATGATGTTCTTTTAATTTTGTTTAGAATCTTTAGTTTCAAGTTTTTAGGGAATTAGAAATAAGATTTGATGCGAATAATTAAAATAAGGTTTGTTTGATTTAAAATAATGTTCAAATTATGTATATATTTACACTTTATGATTGCCTGATGTGGAAGATGCAAAAGTAACAAATATGTGGACATCGAATTCTAGGAAACTACCTAATAACGTGTGTTCTTAATGGCTTAGGGAAAAAGGTTTAATAAGTAAAAAAGATTAAATAATTAATTTAGAATGAACCATTAAGAATTAATTTAGAAGAAACAATTACAAATTACTAGAATAACAATATCCTGTAAACGGATACGTATCATCTTAATTCGAAACATGGCCAAAAGTATAATTTAAAAAGATTTGCGTTGTCGCAATAACCTGAAAGAAAAATAAATAGCTGAAAAGGAATGGATTGCCTAGAGTTAAAAAACACATGAGACAGATAAAACAAAAATACAGAAATTTGTAAACTCACCACATTTTATTTGTTAGACAGCACTCTTTTTTTTAAAAAAATTAAAAAACGTATAAATGCAAAACATCACTATCTACAGCCACACAGGCCACAAATTAAAAATTATAGAACAATTTTAGAGATGTAAATGGATTTGTCTCATGCTCAAAAAATCGTCATCAATTTCTTCTAAAAATCAGACTCCACGCCTCCCTGATGCACAGACGTACATCAGGGGGCCCACAAAGAAATCGAATGAATCTTCTCGAAAAAGGGGGAAAAGGAGTCCCTCACTCCCACGTTGCCATTACTTTTTGTTGAATACAGTTGCACTTCGGGAACTCAGCTGACAGGTGTCGCTGCGGGAAAAGTTCAACCTAATCCCATGGCGTTTCAAAAGCTGCTCCTCGAGATAATCTGCTCCTATAGGATCAGTCCATGCAATTTCTTCCTTGTACAAAGCAATACTTAAAGTCTTATATTTTTGCAACCTATGTCTTTTCTTAAAGACATTAAAATTGTTAAACAGTGTTTAACA
>NC_092209.1:31274506-31284074 GCF_043381705.1 Parasteatoda tepidariorum | reverse complement strand
AAAAGATTTGCGTTGTCGCAATAACCTGAAAGAAAAATAAATAGCTGAAAAGGAATGGATTGCCTAGAGTTAAAAAACACATGAGACAGATAAAACAAAAATACAGAAATTTGTAAACTCACCACATTTTATTTGTTAGACAGCACTCTTTTTTTTAAAAAAATTAAAAAACGTATAAATGCAAAACATCACTATCTACAGCCACACAGGCCACAAATTAAAAATTATAGAACAATTTTATAGATGTAAATGGATTTGTATCATGCTCAAAAAATCGTCATCAATTTCTTCTAAAAATCAGACTCCACGCCTCCCTGATGCACAGACGTACATCAGGGGGCCCACAAAGAAATCGAAAATGAATGTTCTAAAAACAGGGGGAAAAGAAAAGAATCCCTCACTTCCACGCTGCCATTACTTTTTGTTGAATACTGTTGCACTTCGGGAACTCAGCTGACAGGTGTCGCTGCGGGAAAAGTTCAACCTAATCCCATGGCGTTTCAAAAGCTGCTCCTCGAGATAATCTGCTCCTATAGGATCAGTCCATGCAATTTCTTCCTTGTACAAAGCAATACTTAAAGTCTTATATTTTTGCAACCTATGTCTTTTCTTAAAGACATTAAAATTGTTAAACAGTGTTTAACACTACCAAAATTTTACTGAATCCTAGAAAAATTTTAATAAGTCAAACTGATATAAAATGATATTTGAAGAAACAAATTTTACCAAATATATTTGTACAAAATATATTAAAAATGGTAAAAATCATTAAACGAAAAAAGCTGGAGATTAATTATATTTTACAAGTAAAGATATACAGTGAAACCTCCGTTAAGCGGACATTCTGGGGACAGAAAAAATTGCTCGTTTACAGGAAGTACCCTATTAACGAAGTTTAACACAGTAAATTGTTTTTAGAATATTTTCAAAGATGTAGAAATAATTAAATAATTTACAATAACTATCTTCAAGGATATTTATTTAAACTTTAAAAAAATCAAAAAATGAATATATAAAGAAGTTTGATATGAATACATAATTTTAAATGTAGATGCAGATAAATGAATATAATTTTCCTATCAGCATAGATACTCAAGTTAGACATATGATACGGAATAGGAGCTAAAGTCCTCAGTCGGTTTCAATCATTAGGTTTACATCCCCTTACACCTACCTATCATTTGATAGGGGTTAAATAATGTCTAAAATTCACATTATATCAATAGATGGCGCTGTGCCAATTATTTACTTTCTCATATTTTGTTATATTTTTATTCCCTCTTGTACTGTCTTTATTAAATAAATGTTGTGTTCGTTTCTCCGCAATCATCTTTATTTTGGGTATCCAAGTATCTTTAGAGTACAAATTGCACATGGTGCCGAAACCCGGGAATAGGGGACTTTTTATGGAAATGAAAACTTTTGGAAGAATACTTGGATAAATTAGTTTAGGACCATGGTTGCGAAAGAAATGTTAGGGAATCAAAAAATGAAATGAACTGTGGTAAGACAACTAACTACTAAATTAATATCGAAAATTGAAGCGAGTTAAGCAGATGAATCGCAGGATGCTGAAAAAGCAGAACTTTTAATGGATTTAAGTGAGCAACTAAATGCAAAAATGATGGAATTAAACCAATTGGATGAAAAACTGGAAAACACTTTTGCTGAACAGGAGTTCGAAAGCAAAATAACCACCTGCCAAGAATATCAAGAAAAAATAGTGACATAGAAAGGGAGGATTCAGAGATTTGTAAGTGATAGAAACGAAACTGTTGTTGTTAAAACTGAATCAAAAAGAATGAATCTACCTCCTCTGCAAATAGGAACATTTTACAGAGATTCTACCAAGTGGTTGGATTTTTATAATCAATTTGAAACAGCTATTCATAACTACAATGAATTACAAAAGGCTGCAAAATTTAACAATAGAGAACGTGGTTAATACCTTCTTGAAAGTAAACCTCCCAGGATTCACAGAAAAAAAAGCAATGCCTACCTGTTAATCATGAGGACCTATGGAGTTGATTATTAACAATCGATCAGCTTTCAAGTGTCTGAATAAATGTTTCATTTATATGAACACCTCAAAGATTATACTTTTGTTCTCATTTTCACCCTAGCTGTGTTAAATACAGTCTTCAAAGAAATACAGTCATAAGAAAATTAAAGAAATTTTCAATGGGGAAGAAGGGTTGAGATCATTTAAGATGTAATTTCAACTTGAGGGGTCTCGTAACCTGTGTGGTTCAGATGAAAACATCAAAAGATGTCACTGTCCAAATTATTTAAGGAGAGCAGTATCATTTTCTCTCCTTTCTTTACAAAGATAAGAAAAGGTGACAGGAGAAAGATTGATTCTTCAGTAGTGCTTCATAATTCAGTAGAACTTAATAATATTTTTAGTTATGGATAAGACAAAAAATTTACATGCTGAAAAGTTGAGTTTTTTCCCTTGCGATTTAAAGCAGAAATAGTTTTTTTTTTTTTCAAATTTAAAAAAAGTAGTGTCCGGTTTGAAGAGATAGAAAATAACGTTTCCGGGCCAAAATGACTGTCCGGAGAATGTACATGATGGTTTACTCACAGAAGATTCCCGGGGAATTAAAAATATGTCCATATTAGAGGCGTCCGTTTTGCAGGAGTGTCCATAACAGGAGGTTTCACTGTATTCTTTAGTGAATATTCATGAAATAAAAAAACAATAAAAATAACACTCTAAATTGATGAATAAAATATATAACAGAATAAGTTAAAATGTATGTTATTTTTGATGTGAAATATGCATTTTTCAAAAATAGTAATAGAAAATCATTCTAACTAAAAATATTCTATTACTTTGTTCTCAGTATTATAATTATTTGTCTACAGTGTAATATACCTAAAAAACATATCAGACCCCTTTTTTAAAGGACATTGATAAATAATTGTTTTGTAAATAGGGCACATATCTAAAAATAATTAGAAACCATGCATTTAAGCACAAAAATTTTTTTTTACCAAAAAATATGATAAAAAAAAAAAAGCTTACTTGAATCGTCCATGCCTTAACTTCATCTTTACCAGCAGTGAAGAAGTAACACAGCTGAAGACTTCGATATCCAGTCACAATTATCTTTTCTAAGTTACTAAATATAAAAAAATGTAACCATTCAGTTTATAAGTTTTAAAATTACAGCATCAGTTAAAAACAGGGTTGTGATTTTTTTTTGATTTTTTTTAAAAAAAAAATCAGATTTTTTTGATTTTTATTCAAATACATTGTAAAAATTTTATGATTAAAAAAACTTCATAAATGTTTAAATCAAAATTAAATTTATATTAAAACTATATTATAACAATATTTTAGAAGCTCTCTAACTTACTAAAATAATTTTTTATTATAATACATAACTTTAAATGCATAGCAACCATTTTGAAACAAATGCATGATTGAAATTTAAAGACTAGATCAAATAGAGAATTTAAAGAATACTTCAGGGGTCTATCTAGATTTTTCTGCGAGATACTTATTTTGTGAAAATTAAAAATTATATTAAAAAATCAACACAAAAATATGGATTTATCGTTTCTTATGAGACAAAAAAATAAAATTTTAAGAAAAAGTATTTTGTGAAATTTTACTAAAGTTGAATTTGTGAATGTACCGCTAAGCTGTAGTATATTTGGTTTGGTTCTTCAACTATTAAAAGAAGTTTCAATTAGCAAACCATAATTTCAATTTAAAATTTAAATTTTTTTTCTCTTGATTTTTAATATGACGAAATAAATATAACAGATTGTGTTTATAAATGTAGTCATTCATTAAAAAATAAATAAATATTTAATCTATATATTTTTATATTAAAATATTCATTTTTAATCCTACATCGAAATAGATAAGTTAAGCCCAAAAATGTTTTTAAAAAATCTACTTATGTACTACTACTACTTATGTAAAAATGTACTTATTGGAATTTTTTTTTCCACAAAATTTCTTAATGGAAAATCTGATAATATCAAAGGATACTGCAAACATATTATAAGAAAAAAATACCAGTTAGCAGTTAATAACTCTACTGCTTCAAATAGACTTTGAAAGGGAAGAGTGACACTATATCAGGAAAAAAATATCTGAGTTCATCATGAAAGGGAAGAATGCCAGGATATCAGGAAAAAAATATCTGAATTCATCAGCCTTTTTTATTCTTTCTATTTTTGACATATTAGGGTAATTTCTTTTTAATATAACCTCAAGCTTTAGAAATATACATTTTCCACCAATAAAATATATGATGTAGATTTTAATTCCACGCTTTTTCAATCAAAAAATAAAATTTTAACAAAAAATTTATTTGAATTTTTTTTTTGCAATTTTAAAGTTGTTGGACTTTAACACACACCAAGAAAGAAAGTTATTTCTTTAACTAAAATTAATTAATGCAGCAATTTATTTAAAATAAATTTCAAAACTAAGAAAAGAAAATAATAAAAGTATCAATAATTTAAAACACTGTTTTTTAACTTTTAAAATCAATATATATATAAAAAAAATCAGTTGATTTAAATCATGATTTAAATCAAGCTGATTTAAATCAACAAACCCTGGTTAAAAATATACTTAATACTCCAAAACTACAGAAAAAATTTATAAAATATCTATACAATAAATTTTATCAATACAAAAAGAAATACTTGATAAAATGATATTAAAACTTTTGACACAGAGAAATGTTTAATAGTCAACCTATTGAAGATTATAATGACCAAACACAAAAACTAGAATTATAAAAATCATGAGTTCTACATAATTAATTAGCCAGAAACAAGTTAAAATAAGGTTATAATTTTTTGTTTCTCCAAGTAATTTACATAAGCTATATAAAAATGAGAAAGAAGGTTTAATGCAACCTGAAAACGAACTCATTTTTTAAAATTTATAAGTATTACCTATCAAGGCACTCGATAAGCTTACTCTAAAAATTATATCAATAGGGATTTTCTAAAAGCTGTCTCAACTTCAAGGAATATTTGAAAAATATTCTCCAACTAGATGCATAATTTTTGTATTTACAATTTTTTTTTTTAGATCTAGCAAAGGTTATGTATTAATATATCAATAAATTATAATTACAATAATGCTTCCTGCCATTACCTATAAATAATTAAAACAGATACATAAAAGATCATGTATACAAATGGTTATGTAACAACATAAGTGAAGTTTTATAGCTACAAAATTTGTTTGAAAAATTTTCTCTATTGTTGGAAAAATTATTTTTCACAGAAACTGATACCCAATGCAGTTGAAATTTATAAATGTTGTAAGACAAACAATTCATAAAATATTTCAGATTGTACCATAAGTTTAATAAATTGATAAATGATGTACCTATTGGCACCAGCTTCAGTGCAGAATTTCTTCTTCTCTTCAGCATCTTCTATTTCTGAAACTTTATGTTCAAAAGCTCCACTGAAAGGAATCATGGCAGCTTTGGGATCATGTTTGTCTACCCATTCCTTGATTTTGGGTAACCTACAATAAAATCAATTTCAAAATAAAGTGACAATTGTCTTTGGTATAAGGCAGGTATAAAAAAAAATAGAAGAATTTATTATACATATACACTACAGCGCGAGAACGCGAGAATCTCGCATATTTTTTTCCTTTCTTGCATTAAAAATTGATTAACGCGAGAATTTTGTGCACTCTATTAATCAATTTTAAAATGCTCTAATTTCTCGAATTTTGGAAAAAATTTCATCTTTCACCATTTTGAAAAAGACATGTGTTAGAAAAGAACAGCTACGACAAGTATTGAGAAAAAAAATGAGTCCTTTATAATAAGTTGTTTAAAATTGCTCTATTTTTAGTTGTTAATGAATTACCAAACTCACTCATCGACAATTTACAGCAATTTGTAAGAGTTGGAAGTATGTGAAAATTATGCTGGAAGACCTAACAAGAAGTATGAACATGGAAATAACTTCAACGAACTTCATTATTCTATAGCCTAAATAATTCAAAAGCCTATGCAGGCAGATGTAGAGGATAGGAAAGTGTGTGCACAGTGCTACAAATTTAATTAGTGACTCCGAATAGTTCAGCATCTGTTGCAAGGTCATTTAGCACCCAAAACCGTATTAAGACAAAATATCGTAACAGATTGTCTGATAAGCATTTTAGCAACCTAATGAGAATAGCTGATGAAAAAGTAGATATAGAACCTTTTCCATGTATTAATGCAGCAAAAATATTCAATGCTTTAAAAATTAGAAAATGTTAAAAATGTATTATAATTAAAGAAATATTTTTTTCCCAAGTCTATTCGTGTTTTTTTTTTTTTTAATTTTTAGAAATCTCACTTAACTTTTTGAAATCTCACCCAGTTTTTGAGAAAGGGTGAGAAATTCTCTCTCATTTTTTTTCTGTAATGAAAACACTGTATAAAGTAGTCTTGATAATTTGAGGTAGATGGAACAGAGTCCATCTCGAATTATTGATATCTTAAAATTTAATAAATACAGTAGGGAACCGATTATCCGAAACGATTGCTATTCTGGATAACTGATTTTTCCGGTTTTCTGAATCGCTACAAAAAGATGTTTTTTTTTTATTGTCAAACCCAACCAAAAAAAACTAATGATTATTTCTAAAATGATGGTAAGGTAAACATCTTTTAAAAAAGAAAGAAAAATCCTAAAATCTTATGAGGAAATTTTTTGTTTGTTTTAAAAATGGCAGGAAAATTTATCGAATTTCATTTCGGATTTCTGATTTCCGGATAAGAGGTTCTGTACTGTATTTCAATAAATGGAAACAAAGCAATTTTTAAATTTTAGTATTTAACTGAAAAATATATTATATTTAAAGAAAATTTACTTACATTAGAGGATCAGGGAACATTTACTGTATTAAAAAAAATTACAATATTCATTATATTACTGCACCAAGTTAATTGTACTTTAGAACGTTTTTTTGATTAAACACACTATTCACATATTTCAGAGTTGAACGTACAATATCGTTTTTCGACAATCAGTCATAGAAATTGTCAAAAAATCAATCATAGTAATTGTGCCACATGTTCTGTGTGAGGTTTGTCATTCAGGGTGGCCACTCAAATCGGGTTTCAAATTTCCCTGATTTTTCCAGTTAAAAATCCTAAAATTTCCAGGTCAATATGCTTTTTTTCCTTCATAAAGTTTAGCATGGGATGCTGATTGAAAGTTTAGCCTGATTTATGAAGTTTTTTTAATCATAAAATTTTTACAATGTATTTGAATAAAAAAAAAAAAATCTGATTTAAAAAAAAAAAAAAAAAAATCACAAGAAAAGTGTTAATATTATAAAGTATTTTATTTAAAATATTTTTTTAATGTTATTTTATCATCTTCGACTCATGGGATAGAGTGCTAGCCAGGTCACCTTATGGGAATGAGGTGACCTGGAAAGGTTCTCTATTCTTTAAGAAACCATGGAAGTTTAACAGGGTTATAATGAACCAAATTTTGATGCAAGCAAAGTATTGCTAAGTTGATGGCATTTCAACTGTTTGGCAATGAATTTTCGTCTAAAAGTGGGTATAACAGTTGGTAAAATAATTTTAATTAGGAAAATTAGTAAATAATTTAAATTAGTAAAATTAAGAACAAAGAAAAAATTCCAGCTTTTCTTTAAAAAAATCCCTGATTTTTCCAGGTTTCTGTCCAAATATCCTTGATTTTTTCAGGTTTTTTCCAGTATAAAAAAATTCTCTGATAACTCCAGGTTTTCAAGGTTTACCAGGTGGGTGGCCACCCTGTCATTATTTGGAAACAAAGCTAACTTTTTTTCAGTAGCTCGGATTTACAGGAAATTCAAAGAACCGAGACTCGAATTATCAAGACTCTATTGTATATATAAAATAAATTAATAAAAAAAAAATAGAAGAATGCATTTAAAAAAGAATTAGAAGACTATTTTGATTAATTGCTGCTTTATGGTAACCCCATATGTTAAAGTATCTCGGAGAAATAATTAAATTTTAGAAATTTTAAGTTATAGCAAAGAAGAATAAAATGGTAAATTAAATGATAAAATGTTTAATTTTTATTTTAATGATAAATGTTTAAAATTTATGAATGAAATGACTCCTAAAAGTCCTCCTTAATAATAAGCAAAATTCAATTTGTCATCACCAGACCTTAATCTTATACGGCCTATAAACTTGAAGTTTATTATGATTACTTTTAAGGGATTTTAAAAAGCACATGATTTGTAAAGCTTCTTTATAATTCATTTATTTCAATATTGTAAGGAACATTGGAAAATGTTTAAAAAAAGTAAGAGATAAAAAGAAGTAAATTATTTTATAAAAAATATGGTGAGCATAAGCACATAATATAGGTAATTACACGCACATAGGTAACTACAGGTTATCTTTTTCAGGCAAATGATGCATGAAGTTAAGAAAAAAAAAACCTGTTCATGTTTAAAAAAAAAAGTGTTTGTGTTTAACAAAAGAGATTACAAATGTTCTTTTTTTCTGCGACAACAAAATGAGTCATTAAAAATTAAATGGAAATGTCTCGAAAAAATATCTCCTCATCCCCAAAACAGAATCCAGTTCCCATACGATTAATCCGAACACTATGTATTTCTCACTAAAACACTCCCCTTATGGTATGGTATGTCTTGTGAGTCAATTATGATTAATTTGGCTGAAAATAAACTCCATCATCAAATATTACAAAATATTCACTCTATATGTTAAATAATGAAACTTCAGAAAATTCTGTCAACTAACCAAACTATTAAATAGATGCATTTTTTAACCGATAACTTAACCAGATATGCTACTTTCGTATTAGCCGGTGACCATTTTTGCAAATTCTGAAAATATGTTTGGACGTGGTTCAAATTTAAAAAAAAAATGTGATCACATGTGTAGCGATCACAGGTTGCCCATTGGCAAAACGGTTGTTGTCTAATTTTTTTTTTTTTTGGAAAAGCAACTGCATTGTGATTTCCTCTTGAACATCTTTAACTGTTAATCCTGAACTGCTCAGTACACAATTCCGCAGAGATATTTCAATGCAGCTCAGACACATTCAGTGTAAATTCTTTTGATGACTGAATAGACATTGGACAGCCAATTGAGATCAATATTAACATTTTCGGATTGGTACAATGGTGTTTGAAGGAAATTGTAAGATGAATCATATATCCGTTTCGGATTCACAAGTTCATACATTAAATATGATTTGAAAGCTTGGCCTTTTTTTTTCAATTTTATATGAATAGTGAATGATTCATTTATATTGCGTGGAAGACAGTCTACAGTCCAGGGTTGGGTTTTTGACGTCAAAAAGTGGTTTTTGACATGACAAGGGTATAATACTGGTTTAAACCGTCAAAAACCCGTCAAAAATGTCAAAAACTGAAGTTTGCCAAGAAAATATATAAACTTCAAAACTACCAACAGTTGCCATGCATTATATTGAAATTTAATTATACTATAGGTAATCAGCAGGTTTTAAAATATTTTTTAATTAAAATTAAGGTAAAATAACAGATTTAAAATCTCAGAAATTTATATTCAAATGC
>NC_092209.1:31191833-31272544 GCF_043381705.1 Parasteatoda tepidariorum | reverse complement strand
AAGATGTCTAATGTACAAAACTGCTAATGTTTATCTTTAAAAATGTCTAATTTTTAGTATAATCTATACTATACACTAAATTTGGTTATAAATAAATTTCTTAATAATATCACTGCAGATTTTCAATAACACATGAAAATGAATACATAATATTACAAAAGATGTGAGCTTTCAAAAGTACAAGATTTTGGTTACTATTCAAAATATAAGTGTTTCTTCAAAATTTAAAATTTATTTTTTCTAGAACATATTTAGAAACACTATCCTTTATAAAAAATTTATGAATTTTATGTATTAATTAAATTTCACATATGAATCTAGGTTTTTGACATTTTAGACATTTTTGACGGTGAGGTTTTTGACGTGACGGTTTAAACCATGGTTTAAACCGTCAAAAACTGTCACATGTCAAAAACCTGCCAACCCTGCTACAGTCTTGTGCAAGTCATTGGTTATGTTGACAATGGATCCTTTTATCCCTAGGTTAGAATTTCCGATTCTTAATTAAAACAAAAATATCGTTCAAATGATGAAATTGTCTTTTATTCACAACTCAAGAAATATTTATGAAAACTCTCTGGTCCCATATCTCAAAAATAAACTCACCAACTTATTGCATAACAAAATTAAACATGAAAAAAAGAATTCTAAAAAAATTATCAAACAGCAGCTGTCACCATAGCAATGCATGCAGTGGCGACACATGTGCACTGTTTACTATTACTCTTGATTATTGTAGTTGAAAAGTGTGAGTTCGTCATCAAATCCCATTTTGCCAATGGGTAAAAAATGAAGAAACATTATCTAATTTTTTCTATGGAAAAAAGCATACACAGGGTATCTGCTACATTTTAGATTTTCAAATTCATGACTTTTCATGATTTTCCATGACTAATTCCAAGAATTTTTCATGACTTAAAGAAGTTACTATTTTCTCCGACAAAAACGTAACAATAAATTAAAAAAAGCATTATAATAACATTCATTGAAATGATAATTATAACCAGAACTGTTATACTCTGCATCCTCATATTTATAGATTTTAAATTTAAAAAACAGAGTTAAGAAAGAGTTAAGCAATAAATTAGCTGGAAAAGAAATAAAAAAAGCAATTTTTTTTTTCCATGCAGAATAATACTCTAAAGATACCTTTCTTGTTCATCAGAAAGGAAAGAAATACTGTCTGCTCTCATTTCCAAATTAAAAAAAAATTCGTCAATGATTGGCTTGCTTCAGCTTGAAATTTAAATTGATAAAAAAATAAATAAATAATAAAAATTCTTAAATCACAGAAGTTTAAAAGATAATTTGCTTTAGAAATGATGTTTTTTCTTTTATTTTTTGAAAGAACATGATAAAAACATTTTATATTCTAATAAAATAGGACTGTGAGTAGTGATTTTGTTAGGAATTCAGATATCTGGAACATGCTGAAATTGAGGGGGCGGGGGATACCATTTTAAAAATTAGATATCGGCGACCTAAATCCATGACAAATTTTGTTCAATATTGAAATTCATGACTTTCCAGGTGCGCGGATACCATGTATATATTAAAATTATTGTTAGAAGTTTTAGGATTAACACTCAAATAATTTTGGGATAGACACTATCAGTGGTAACAAGTAGTGAAAGTACTATAATCTCTCCTTTTTCTGTAGTATAGTGTTCTACTTTTTAAAAACAAAGTAGTGTAGTAAGTAGAGCAGTGCCATACAAAAAAAAAAAAAAAAAAAAAAAAAAAAAAAAAAAAAAAAAAAAAAAAAACAGTAGTTTATATTAATTCCTGACAACTACTTTACATGCGAGTTTAAAGAAACAAGGTTCAAATGCAACTAATTTTTCAAAACTGATTGTTACAAATCATCGCGCATTCCATTAATAATGATATGAATTGTTCACATTTCTCTCATCTTCTAGCTTAGCTTGGAAAAAAAAAGGCTTTATTTGCAAAAATGTGGGTAGCAGTAAATGTTAGTGTGAGACTGGGGATCTTTTTTCAGTTGTGTCTTATATTTCATTTAATCACATGCTATTACGTTACATTTTATAAATAGAGATTTTTTTTTTGTGCTTAATTTCGGAGATCCCACTCAGCTTTTCACCAAAGAAATGACCTTGAAAATCAAATCGATAATATAAGCTAATCAAATTCATTTTCATGAATAAACTTCAAAAATATTTTAACACACCATTACTAAAAAAAATGACCTTATAAGGTTTAAGGATGATCTTTCATGATCTCTTCAAAGTTGTTAAATAAGTGTGTTAAACAGAGAGCGATCTGTATTTTAAAAAGGTTCAATTTGTCTTGGAATAAGGGCACCTAAGAAACTTTTAATTGCATAAGATTATACTGCTACTTAAAAAAACTTATGTTATACAAGTCTTAGATATTAAAAATTACTATATGAACTTTCAACTTGGAACATAGGAACTTTTTAAAAAAATAATTAATCAATAATAATCCTTTAAAAAGTCACATTAAAAAAATTGAACTTTATCAATTCAGGGTTTTAAAGCTTCATTTGAATTAATGTAATTAAGTTTTAAAAGTGCATGATAAACATTTTGGTAGAGTGGTAATTTTAAAATTTTTTCGAAAATATTATTATTTTTTTCACAGCAGACAGCAGGTGTCACTGTCAAAAACTTCACATTAATTAGTACTGAGCTCATCAATAAACTCTTCATTTAAGCATATTTTATTTTATATGCATAATACAGTAGAGAACCGATTATCCGGAACGATCGGGACCATCGCTATGCCAGATAACTGATTTTTCCAGTTTTCTGATTCACTACAAAAAGCCGTTTTTTTATTGTTAAACCCAACTAAAAAAAAAAAAAATTTAAAATTTCTGGAAATAATCTTAAAAAGAAAAAACAATGAAGTAATACACTAATGATTATTTCCAAAATGATGGTAAGGTAAATATCAAAATAGAAAGAAAAATCCTAAAACCTTATGAGGAAAAAAACTTTTTTTTCAAAAAATGGCAGGAAAATTTATCGAAATTCGTTCCGGTTTTTTGATTTCCGGATAACGGGTTCTGTACTGTACCATTAATATTAAAATGTGTAAAGAATGGACATCATATAGGAAAGTAATAATAATAAAAGAGAAGATTGATAAAAAGGCAGAAAATTGATAATTTGGTTAAAAAATCTAATACTTAATATTTTTGTTATAAAGAATGACACAGATAAAAGGATTTAATAGATGATTTGGTCCCTTTTTATGCCAAAAGAAATTATTTTTTTGATTTTACTCAGAAAAGGCAGAAAAACAAGCTATACATTACCATTTATTTTTCTTCCTAATATAATCTTTTTCTGAAAGGTTGATTAAATAAATCATAGGTTTCGAAGTCAAAAACAGGTGTTTGTTTAGAACTTCAATCTGAAAATAATAAAAATTTAATTAAATATTACACTATTTACTAGGAATTAATGTATTTATACATAAGTTATAAATACATTAATCAATGGGCATAAGCACATTTTTCAACTTGTTTAGAAAAGCAATTTTGAAGTAAAACACTTAAACTTTAATAGAGGCATAAGATGTTCTGCTATCAAAAAAGAATATTGAAAATTTGGCAAAGCGTAATCATGGAAACAATAGGATTAGTTGAGTCTAAAAATGTCACCCAGGAAAGAATGTGACTAACCCACTAGTCTTAAGTTCTTTAATTGACATTTGATTGTGTTTCAGCAGTTTTAACATTTTCAAACACAAAGAAAGTATTATTTTTTTAGTTACTGGTCTTCCTAACCAGTGACCAAATTTAATAATTTTGACCACTAGCAAGGTTATGTGACTTATAGTGTGTAACACAAAGACAACTTATTTGAATACATGCTTTTTGATACATATATAAAATTTTATTTTTGCGAATTTCATGCCCAAATTAAAAACAGTTTCCGTTACAAGACCAGACAAGTTTTATTGCATGTCTAAGTTGTGAGAAATAATTCCCATATGAATTTCTTCTTAATTAGTTTGATTAGGTATTAATTGATTATTAGCAAATTATTTTAAATAATCAAATTTCATACAGTATTATTTTGAATACTTTATTAAATCAATAAAGCAAACTGATCACAGCTGAACAGTCAGAAAGCAATTTTTCGTGGTATTTTTTAGAAGTCTGCTTCGCTACTAGGATTATGTGCTATGCTAAGTAATAGTAAAAAAATGGTAAACAAAAAGAGTTTATGGTTATCAGATAAAAGTTTTTATTAACTTTACCTCAGCAGCATTCCAGTCAGCAAACCTTATATGTTTCTTTTCGTCAACTAACAAGGCTTTTATTTTACACAAGATATCCTAATCCAAATAAACATCAAATTAAATTCATCACATTTTATAATAGTAAAATAAGAATCCTAAAAATAAAAGCTTCAAAACATAGCTGGAGATAAATTAAGATAATCATTTAAACACTACAAACTTAAGACATTGTCTGCATTTATCGATACTAAACTTCAAAGGATTTCATTTTTCCGTAAAGTTTGTGGCACCATTTAGAGTTATTTCAAAGTTAGTGGACATTTCTTTTTTGTTTTGTAGTGGACTTAAAACATGAGAAATGCATTGGAAATTACAAAAGAATTGATTTTACTTCGGATTTTAGTGCCAAGAGCATTTATTTAAAAAGTTTATTGAGCACATTACACAAATCAAAATAATTACCATAAATTTCCGAATATAAGACAATTTTTAAAATTTTTTTGAAAGCTAAAGCTTTTTTAATTTCCAATGAGCTGCACAATCAGTCTTCCCGATGAGCAGACCTAGTGCGTTCTCCAGAATTGGTATCCACTCTTTCAGGACCACCACAATGGGTGAGATACTGTTGGCCATGTTAATTTGGACATCTAGTTTCTGCCACACTAGACGGCAGCACCGAGACTCTATTTGGACGCTAAAGTGCACTAGGAATTTAATTTTTCTGGAAATACCAAGAGCCAACAAGACATCTTAAGGAACTTTTACATGCCGCATAATCATACGACATGGTCGCTGAGTAATGAGTATGACAGCTAAAGTAGGGGGAGGGTTTGTAATCGGATCTACTTAACATGAATAATTCCAGGAGGACATCTCTTAAAGAAGTACTTCTCCTTTTGTCGAGCATTAGCAATAATCACTAAATATCACGAAATCTATATAAAAAAGTAAAAAACGGAATACCTAAAAATAAAAACACATAAAAAGGACAATTTGAAAGGAATACTATTACTTTTTTATTTCATAATTACAAGTTCAACCGTCACTAGATCTACCATTACTACAAGAGAGATTATTTTTAATTCTGAGCATAGAATGCCTTACTTTTTTTTTTACGTCAGCTTATATACAAGTTCTTAATTTTGAAGAAATTTTCAAATGAAAAGCATGCTCTTTGGCTTATACAAGGATATACCTTTATTTAAAAATATACTGTAAAGAAAAATTGAAATACAATACATATATATACAGTAATGAAAAATTTTAATATATATACTGGAGTGATAGAACTAGATTCGCATTCCTCAAAAGTTAAAATCACCTCTGCCTCTTCCTAAATTGCTTCTTGCTTGGTAAGAGTGCCACTAAGATTGTACGAAGCGCTTTATCAGCATAAGTTTTTTGGCAACTAGTATAAGAAATTCATCATCAGATTATTTTAAAGCTAGGTATCCTAATATCCTAAATATGCACAGAAATTTCTACTATATGCTTAGGATGTAACTTTAAATACTACAACATGCAAAGTTTTCAAATGCACTGAAAAGTATTATTTTCTTACATATTCTGGTTTTGATTTTTTATCACTTCCTCGCAGGACTGTCCTTTCAAGTTTATCAACAATACCTAGAAGATATTCTTCATCTTTGAGCCTTAATTCTTCATTGATAATATCAATGTCCCTAACTGGATTAATGTCACCTTCAACATGGGAAACATCTTCATCCTCAAAACACCCTACAGCAAAAAAATAAATACTTTAAAAAATATAAAAAATTCTTTTTTTTTTTCATTCATGTTTTAATAAATAAATTATTTAACTCCAAAAAGTATTTTTTATTTATTTATTTAATTTTAAAGCGAATTAAAAAAAATAAAATTAACATTTTAGCAACAAAATTACCTATAAATATAAATATTATCTTCTTAATATAAAAGTAAAAAGAACTGTGCACTAAATAAAAAAAAATGAAACATCTTAACTTTTGTCAGGTACAATTGTCTAGACTTAATGTTTTGAGTGATAAACCTTTTAATTTTTCTTGAGCAGATATTTTTAGCTACAAAATGTACTTTTTCTGATTGAACATATTTTATTTTTTCTTACCACTGTTTATGAATTTGGATTCTTAACTTTCATTTTAATATGCTTTTGCATTTATCAAATTTAGCTACAGTGAATGAGTTTTTTCCCAAAGAGCTTGATGACGATAAAAAATTTTCTTGATTTTTACACCAAATTTTAAAAATAAAATATAACAGTAAAAAAAAAAATATTTAAAGATAAACTCAAAATGCTTTTTCTTACACTGTGATTCATTTGTAAGTGCTAAGTTAAATTATTTTATGTTTAAATATTTGCCAACCTGAAGTTAATGTCTAAGGTGACATAATTTGTTTCGTCATTCGAATAGTTTTTTTTAAAAAAGATGTGTGAAATAAATTTTGAGAGTTTTTTCATTTTAGCTTGCTCAGTAGTTGATAATGATAAATTTCAATTACATTTTCAATAATTTTGAATTGTCCATTTGCATGAACCAATTTAATGCTACAAAACAATTTTTAACGCAGTAATATAGTTACAAATATATTATGATTTTTTATAATATTTCTATCATAGTTAAGTTCATAAAATGCAACTAATTATAAAAGTTCTTGAATTATCTTTGAAAATTTAAAATAAATAAATAAATGAAAAACACGAACCCTTGTATGTGTAAAAGGTTAGCTGAAGGGATGGCAAGTTTCTTCCATAGTGGAAAAAAACCACCCTGGAAGAAATAAGTTTTTTCCAACCCAAGTGGAAAAAACTATTTTTTAAAACGAAATATGAAATACTAAAACAGATTTAAATTTAAAAAATCGCTTAAATAATAGTATTTTTTTAGACTATTCATTACATATTTTTTTAAATAAACAATACTTTTTAAAAAAAAAGAATATCTAGAGAAATTAAATTAAATCAAATGTAGTTTCATTCAATGATTTACAGTAAGGAGTCTAGAAGAACTCAATTTTGAAATTATTTGAAGAACTGTTCATTGATTGACTCATCATTGAAGACTGATTCATTGCTGAACCAAATTCACAATTTTCTCCCAATATTCAGTTTTTTTAGTACTTAGTTTTTTTCTCTTTTTCTTTTTGAACATAGATGAGAAATAAAAGACTGTCATTTTTATGCAAAAAAAGTAACATTTATAAAATTAAAAAAAAAAAAAAATTTTTTTTAAAGAAAAGATTTTTTGTTTAATATTTTTTTTCATCAACAAATAAAATATATACATAGAAAAAAAATGACACATTTCTCTTTTTTCTCACTTTGCGAGTTGTCATTACATCAAAAAAATAAATAAATATATAAAAAAAAACATGAAATCTGCAGCAATAACTAAAAAAGGATTGTTGATAAAACCACGTGTATTCATGAAGAAGACACACAAATCGGACGCGTCGAAAAAGGGTAAATGACATACAAAAGGGTAAATGTACATTTCGAGATTCACCTCACAAAATGAATAATGTCGTTTAAAAAATATCGAGATGTTAAAAAAATATGCGAAAATTAGCAATAATAACCGCCAAAAAAATTATGAGAAAATCAACAGCAATAACTGCCAAAATAAAAATTAACTGATCGAAATACCACATGGATTTAACATAAATCAAGTGCATCAAAAAGTAATTACTCAAATTTAAAATTCAAATTTCTCATTTCTTAATAATATCACATGAAAATATCGGGATTTAAAAGGCGAGTAAATCAGTAACAATTAACTGTGAGAAAGTCTATCGAGCAAAGCGATGGTATTGTCAAAGTAATCATGATATCACTTAAAATAACATTTAGTTAAGCATAGGATACAACAAGTATCATTAAAAGCTGAATAGATGTATGTAACTGCACTACTTAAAAAAAAAACACAGACGTGAAAAAAAGAGAATACAAAAGTTAAAAAAGAAGAAAAAAAAGTTCTCTAAAAAACATATTTTATTTTAAAAATATTACGTAAATAACCATTAGTTATTTTATCAGCAAAAGAATATTTCAAAAGTTTAAATAAAATAGAGAGAGAAACTACGAATAAAGACTACAGGGGTGCTATTCGCAAAATATCAAATTGCCTCACCAGAAATTGCATTACGTCTCAGTTAAAATCTCTTTTTGGCTCAGTTTGTCTCAGATAAAATTATTTTTTGACTCAGTTTATCTCAGCTAAAATGACTATTAATCAGTTTGATAACAATATAAAGATAATTTTCAGGATCCATAAAACCATTAATAGCATACTAGGAGTACTACAATTATACATACATTCACTATTGCTAGGATTTTAAAAAACCTGCATATGATTGATCATAAGAGTCCACAAAATTGTTTGGTGGACTCTGTTGTTTTCATATATATTGCATTTATCATTTATGCCAATGAATAGTACCTGTTCCAGAATTTTACAAAGTAAATTTTAACTTTCTTATTTTATAAAATATAATGGTGTAACCTTTCTAAAACGAAATATCTATTTAGTTTTGGTAATTCAAAAGGGAAAATACCCATTTTATTTTGAGCTCAAATTTCATCTCAAAATATATAACTATTCAGTTACAATGGAAGGTCTGCAGATTTCAATAATTAAAAGAGAAATTCAGTAATTAAATAATGAGAGTTTTAAAAAAAAATGTAAATAACACAAGAAAAAAAATCACTCTTTGACAGAATTCAGGAGGTGCAGTGAAATTTTGAAATATTTAAGGTAGGAATTTTTCAAGAAAATTTTAGGGAGCACTTAATAGCCAAAAATTAGCATATATACATTTTTATATCAAAACAGAAATATTTAAAAACTATTATAAACAATTTAAAAAGACACATATAAATATAATTTTCTTTCTAAAATGACTTGCATCCTTTATTAAGTATAAAAGTAAACTTTTTAGTTTATTGGCATTGACTAGTAGATTGTACTTTCTTGCATTCACAAGATTAGTTAGTTGACTATGTTCTTTTAATTTGTATAGCTAAATATACAATCATAAAATGTGATTATGAATGCACTTNTTTTAGATCACGTGAATACGAATCGCAATGAGTAATTTTTAAATAGCGTACAAATACGAAAAACGAGGTCTGATATTACAACTGCGTGATAACGAATCGTAATATTGGATTTAAAAATGCGTGAATACGAATCGCGACGTTGGATTTTAAACTCGCGAGAATACAGATCGCGATATTGAATTTTTAAATTGAGTGAATAGGAATTGCTAGTACGATTTTTAAATAGCGTAAAAAAATCGCAACACGTAAGTTTTAAATCAGTTAAATACGAAAATCGATGATTGATATTCAAATCGTCTGATTAAAAATTGCGATTTTAGCATATTCCAGCGCAGTTCTTAATATTTAAAATTCCGAAAATCAGCCAAACAAAAAAAAAAAAATGAAATATCGGTGGTCGAAACGAAACGCTTAGACTCCTTTCTACTCTATAGCAGAAGCCGCGGTAATCCGACTATCTTGGCTTGGGTTTCTCTAATTGGACTCCCTAAAAATTTTAGTTTCTGGAACATGTTCGGAAATTTTAAAAATTGGGAGAAAAAAGCGGATTTCCGCTTTTTTGAGGAAGTCTTTCATCCCTGAATAATTATGTGCACTGTACAGTTTCCTAAGAAAAAAAAGCAAGATAATAACCAATAGTATAAGGGAAGAATACCCTATTTTCTTACAAGATCACGTGCATACGATACTGATTGCTACTCACTGCTGTACGTAATCCAATTGTCGACACGAAACGCATATTCTATATGCATTCCAATAGCTGATTTGCCAAACGGAATTTCTGACATTTAAAGGACGTATTTAGGAGGCGTGAACGGCAAAATGCAATGACTCACGGCGATGCGGATTAATATTTGAAACTGAATTCAGGTTTGTCAAATTTTGGACGTTTTGTCTCAGAATAGCGCAGCTTTGGCAGAAACTGAGCTGAATGTCGCAAAATGGCGCAGTTAAGCCGTTTTGTCTCAGTTTGTCGCAAATGGCGCAGGCGTAGCATCCCTGAGACTACTTAAGGACTATTTATTATCAAAAACAAAAGCTTGAAATTTATGAACTGCAAAGAAATTAATCTGAAAAAGCCCTTCAAAAATAAAAATTAAGAAATGAAAATTAAAAACAATGAATAATAGTTAAAGATAAAAACACTTTAAATCTTGAATAAAAAAATAGAAATTTACACTTAAAAAGACAATCTAAAATCTATAACATAGGGGGAGGGAGGAAAAAAAATGATAGACAATCATAATATAGACAGCACACAATAAATCCTCTAATTTTTAATTTTTTATCAACCTATTAGTAAGCACATCTATAACTATGCCATTAACCATATCGTGATTGTTTTTCCTTTTGTGATGAAAAATTGCATGTCCCGGAAGTCATCATCACCATATTTTTTATATATGTGCTGACAAGTGTATATTAAAACGAGATCACAATAGTGTTTTCATAACAAGCTTTGAAGTTAAAAAGGCACGAAACTTACGACACAAATGAAAAATGGCATCACAGGCTTTGATGTGCGACAAGAAAGCATTGCCTAAGCCTTGACCTTCGTTTGCTCCTTTAACAAGTCCTGCAATATCTACCACATTTAAAAAAGCTGGTACTTTGCTGGGGGAAAAAATAGATAAAACATTAATTAATTATTGAACCTATTTCAAAGAAAACATTGATCTGGGAAAATAAGAACATAAATTATTTCAATAGTTTTAAATTTAAAATTAATCACAAAAATAAACAATTAACAATAAAGGCAAAAACTGATCAACTTGATTATAAAACATCCCTTGACTAAAAAACATCTTAAATATAAGTGTCAATATTTAAAGGAAGAAATAAAAATAATGAAAGAACACATATGACTTGAAATTAAAACAAGAAATAAATTGAAAGTGCACATAAAATATTTTGTAATGTAATAAAGAGCTCAAAGAAGATAATCTATTATGGTACTGTCCATATATAATACATAAGTAACTTCACACGTGATGCAATACTTTTATAATTTTTTTCCTGTTAGTAATACAAATTCAAAAAAGAAATTATCTGTGTTCAACTGTATTTAATATTTATGTAATGGCAAAGATTTTGATGTGTTAGAAATTTTTTTGGGTGTTGAAAACTTTCTTTACACATATAACACAAAAACATAGAATATGATGGCACAACATCAAGGAAAAATTTAACTCTTGAATGAATGGGTAACACGTGGGCCCATAATTTAAAAATTGCACAAGAAAATTAAAAAAAAAAATTTGTAAAAACTTTTTAATAAACTGTGACAAAATATATAAATTACAAAGAAAAAATCCTAACTTTTTTTGACAAATTTGAAACACATATAAAGAAAAAGTAAATAATAATAATAAAAAAAGAAAAGAATAGCACATGGTTTATATTTTTGAATAATTAATTATAAATCCAGAAGAAAAAGTAAGTTGAAATTAAAATGCTCATATTTTGCAAACTTGGTCTATATTGTTATTAAACTGCAGACAAATTTTACTTTTTATTTTAATTTATTGTGCTTTAAAAAAAAGTAACTATGATCATAATCAATATCAATGATTAAATTTCCATGCTATATGTGCAATAAAATTATTAATTCAATGATATTTTTTCTTCATTTAGAGATCAATTCTTGACACAATAGGTTTATTTAAAACTCACCTCAAGGGTTGGTAATATTCACAAAGGTAATCAAATCTTGTATCTGGTACGGGCACACGACGTATCTAAAATAAAAGAATGAATTATGCACAAGTTATTTAATAAAAAAATAAATAAAAGATCAGAGTAATTTTACAGTTGAAAGCCCCATATCTGGAATAGTCAGAACTTTGGAAAGGAAAAAAAAAAACTTTGGAAAATAAAAGATTTTTCCAGATAATAAATCTTTAAGGTATATAAACATTATTTTATAAACATCAAAACATCATTATTTGATAAAAAAAAAAAAAAAATAGAAAATAATTAAGGATGATTAATGTCAAGTTCATTCAACAATGTTTCTTTTAAGTTGAATGACACTCTTTTAAAACACTAATAATATTCAAAGTTTATTTTTCTTTCCAAAGTTTGTTTATCTTTAACTGATCTTGTCTTTTTAACAATACTTTTAATATGGTTATTGATACAGAATAAATATTTAGCTATTTGAGAAGCAGCAAGAAATTTTTTTTTATCCTTATTTAAATTTTTTAACAAATTTCAAAGGTTGAAAAAAAATCAAAAAAAAATTTTTTTTTTAAAAAATAAAAGTTAAGGTTAATTTGATTGCTAAAAAAAGTGCCCGAAAAATAGAAAAGTAATACCCTTAACTACAATGTTATTTCATTGGCCTGGAAAATTTGCATATGAATTAATGTTATCTTCTCTTCAATATTGCAAGAATTTTTCTCCTCAATATTGCGATAATCCCTGTAAATTTTATTTTAAATTTCAATATTTTTTTCTCCTTTATTATCAATTTTCAAATACTGAAAAAAAAAATATATATATATATAATTTTCCCCATCTTTTGTGAGAAGAAAAGTTACTGTTGATTTTGTATACTTATTCCTTTTCACTAATGTAAGAATGGTTATTGCTAAATTTTCAATAGAACCTCATTTTTCAAATTGATGGTGATTACTGAAAGCACTTCCTTTCTGAAAAAAAGCTCTCTAATCTACTAGGAGTAAGAAACATAGCATTAAAATCTAATTTCGTTACATTCATGCGAAAACCTGATAATGAGTCAAGAATAACCAAACACATCAATCACATTAACAAATCAAATGCTTTCATAATTTAGGTTTGAAAACTTTTCAACTCTCGAGTCTTACGCATGTTTAATTCTTAAACAAAACATTTGATTTTCTCTTTTTTTTTCTTCACATTAGTATTTTTCCCTATGATGGCTAAGTGAAAGCTACGCGATATATGAAAATATACATATATTTTTAAGAAATACATATATAACATTAAAATTAAAACAAAAAACTTATTGTGCTCCTAAAATATGTAGCCTGTAAAAATAACAAGTTCCTCCACAATACTATATTTATTTAGTCAAAAATACTCTTGTAATGAGCTTATACTGTAAGTTGTTAAGTAAATAGAAATTTACTGCATAAAAACATTTAGAATGATCTAAGAGGTATATAAAAATACTTAAAGTTTAAAAAATTTACTAAATAAATAATTTCTGTATTTGCTTGCTGCTACACACTTAACACTAGAAAGACTGAAACTTAGTATGCCCAAAAGCAGTCAAAATGACTGCATTGTGAAAGAATAACTAATGTATAAATAAATTTGTTTAATTAATTTTTAATATTTTTTATATTATTTACAGTTATATAACAAGTAATTAGTAAATATTAACAATAAAAAATGTACTTCAACTTGGAAAGAAAATATCAAATTATGCATTATTATTTGTACATTTTTTGCAAATGAAAAAGCAGTTAAAAAAGACTTTCTTTATGCAACCTAGTGTTAAGTACAACTTGAGTAAAATCCAGAAATAGAAAAAACATAAGCCAAAAAATTAATAATAAAAAAAAAAAAGTACAGGCAGAAAATATATAATAGGGTGACCTGGGGTAATTCCTGATCAAAAAATTCAAACATCTATTTTGTAAGAAAACTATTCAAGATAGAAATATAATATTCACTGGAAGTTTGAGGCTATATGAGATGAGTCCTAGGCTACCTTGTTTTGTTTGAAAATCTAATTAGAATTTAAAATATTTTAAATTTTTAGTGATCAGGAATTACCACTTCTCTTGATCCTTTAGGGGTAATTCCTGATCACCAGTTTTAATCATAAAGGGGCTGTTTAAAAATAATTATACAGTGGTAATTAACAAATAAGACACCAAGATCAAACAAATAAACCAAAAATATATGTTTAAGCAGCTAATAAAACGATTTATTTAAAAAGCAAAAATAAAGGTTAACACTTCAAATTTTCCAAAAATCTTTATATTGTGCCATACATTTTAAGCAAGCAGCCAACTCATTCTCATGTTCTGCTGAAATATAAAAAAGAGTTCCCACATGAGTTACTTTTGCTGGATTTTGTAACTTCATTAAGGGAGAGTGTAAAGTTAAGTCAGGTATGTTAACAGCTCTGGCAGACGCTCTCACACTGAAATTTTCATTTTAAATCATTAAAAGAAATTTACTAATTAAGAAATTTTAATTACTAGAACTAATTTTGCTTTCTAGAAGCTTAGTATCCTTTTCAGGCTTATAATTTCTCACCATATTTATATTAGGCTAATTTATAAACTTAAAAATTATTCTAACAATGTACACACATAAGATTAAGATAGAAGCAAGGTAAGACAAATCGTACACATTTGTCTAGCATACGGTTAAAAACAAATTTTGTGATTAAATTGAGTTAAAATGTATTTTATACTTGTTCCACTTGATAAATATGAACTGTTACTTAAGAAAAGACAATTAGCTATTTATTAGCTTATTTCAATACTATTTATGAAAAGAAATGACAATGATCAGGAATTACCCCAGTGATCAATAATTACCCCATCTGTAGGGGGCAACATTTGATATAGTTTCCTATAATCAATTATAATGTTTACAGTAAATGTGACACAATTAAACAAGAGCTTACACTATTTTCATATCAAAGAAAAAGAAAGTAACTCAAAATATTTATTATTAAGAGAAGGAGGGAGATCTTTGCAGAAATGTGCACTTTTTGAAACCCATCTTTGAAATGGAAAATACAGAAAGCAGTTTAAAAGGTACTTATTTTGTTAGATTAAACAAAAAACTATTATTAAGTAAATGTAGTTATACCTTAGTAAAGTGTACAAGCATTCTTGTTCATGTCTCAAATTTAGAAAAAAATAATTTATTTAAAATAAAACTTAGGTGATCATTATTTACCCCAGAAACAGAGTGATCGTGAATTACCCCGGGTCACCCTACTATGAAAAAATAGTAGTTTTATGCTTAATTTATGTTCATGATAGGGTAAATTCAATGAAATGTAACATCTGAACTTAAATTATATAACATAAACAAAACACAGAAATGCAACAACTTAAAAACATAAATAAAATACTTATTTTCATTGGGATCAATTGTACAAAATGGAAAATTTTCAGCAGCAACTTGACTTGATGTTAAGATATTAAATATTGTAGATTTGCTGCAAAATAAAATGCGCAGATTAAAGATAAGAAATTTCAGGTACTGTTGAAAAAAATAATACATAACATAGCTATCATGCTTTTTTGACCCAGATACTGAACATTTTGTTCAACTAATCACTCACCAAATCAATCAGCAATCAAAGTTATTCTATGGCAGATTTTTATGTTAAAAATCCTGCTATATTATTTTAAACTAAAGTCAACACATTGACGACAATAGTTGTTGTGTGCTGAAATATTTTATATGCAAAATTCACAATCAAATTAATTATATTCCATTAAATTGTAAACAGTTCAACATTGTCAAGTTAAATTAAATCTGTGCTAGAAACAAATATTAGCATATATTATGTTCCCCATGGCTGAATTTTTTTGAGCTTTCTGTGACATACCTCCCTAGTACCATATATTTCTAAAAGATACTTTTAATTATAACAAATATACATGTTGCTAATTTAAAGTAACATAAGTGTCAATTTCAAAAAAGAAATATTCAGATAAAATAAATCAAAAAAAAATTGAATATGTAATATCTTTTTATTCTAATACTATGGGCATTACTCTTGTATTTTGTAAGAGGAAAAAATACCAAACAAATCCTAAAATCTGCAACAGTTCCATCCGGGGGAAAAAAAAAAAAAAAAGACTGACGACGAATTTGCGCGATTTAGACTAATCAAAAAGCGCTTATTAAATGGGTGTTTTCATTTCAGTTGTTGTAATAAATAATATCATATTAAAAATATTGGATTTTAAAAACTATGGGCAAATCAACAGCAATAACTGAAAAAAAAAATAGAACAAAAATTTCAACAGAAAAGAAAACCTTTACTTCATTATTCTTTATTTTTCCTTATTCTCAAATGAGAATTAAAAAAAACACAAGCATTTTTTCCCACTCCGACGCATGAGAAAGGCATCTCTTGAAAATCATTCTGAAGAAAAGATAAAATCTTTCGAAAATTTCTGCAAAAAAGAAAACCAAAATTTTTTACTTCCCAAAGGAAAAATCTTTCTGCAAGAACTCTGTACCATTCTGCGACAATGCCACAATTCTGTCACGGGGGTTTATGTTATAAAAAATCTACATATAAATGGAAATAAAATATCACATATTCTTATATCTTGATTCATTCTACTTCATAATAATAATAGCAACAGATCGTTTTACCTTTATCAACTAAAGTAAATTACAGCTACTATAGATAAAATTTCCAACTAAAATAATGATTTTAATTGTTACAAACTGATCACTGAATAATAAAAATACTAATCATTTTTGTTCAAGTTCAAGTATCTAACATTTTAAAGACAGGGGGGAAATTTTTCAATTAGATATCCACGGAAGAAGTAATTAGTTTAGATTAGAAAAATTGTATGAAATAAATATTTTAAGTTATTCCTGGCATAACAAGTCTTTTTTTCATTTTTTAAAACTCTAACTATAAATTTAATAAGTTTTAAAAACACTCATGAAAAGCATATAAGTATTTTTCATGCCAATTTAAATTGTTAACATACTTGACAATACAAAAAAATGAGAAACACAGAAAGCATTGTGTATTTGTATGCAGGAAGAACAATAGTTTTTCTTTGTGTGGTTAGCTTCTTAAAACAAATTACATAAAACTGAAATAAATTTCTGCACTACAGAAAAAAATTTATGGTATTTTCCCAGCTTAGTTTTATTATTACAATTGGCAACAGGAAAAGTGACTTTATGGAAGATTAAATCCTACCTTAAATGAGGAAAAATTAAATAAAAAAAATCAATAATAATTAGCATGGTCATAAGTTTCCTTAAACAAAAAACAAAATTGTATAAATGTAAGCAAAATATATTTTTGTTTTAAATACATTAAATTTGATAACATTTAAAAAAAAAAAATTTAATTCTCAACTAAATTCATAAATACCAGGGTATCTAAGTTATGTGGCTAGATAAGTTAGATTTTGATTACATTTAATATTTAAGCACAAAAGTGAACAAAAGATTAAAAAATAAAAAGTCTGCCTCAATTGTATTTTTTCAATTCCTAATACATTTTTGTAAATAAATTTAATATAGTACAGTAACTAGACTTAGACTTACCCTACATTAGGTAAACCTACAAGACCAACTTTAAGATTAGTGCCAAGACGTCCCAAAAGAGCTGGTCGCTCAGGCTCTTCCTTCTTCTTGGGTGGCATAATTACTTAAAAAAATGAAAAGAGTTACAAAATTAGATTTTAATTAAAATAATAATTCATTAGTTAGCAATATGTGCAACTGAAACACAAATTTTTTCTTAATATCAAAGAAAACTACCAAACAAAACATTTTAATAATTATATAAATATACAAAAAAAAAGCATTATACAGGAAAATTATTAAAATAAAAAAGTATATTTTTTCCTCCAGAAATTTATTAGGAATATTAGACATTACTTTTAAAGAAATTATTAAAGTAGGGGTGCACAACCTGCGGCCCGCGGGCCAAATGCGGCCCTTCGACTACTGAAGTGCGGCCCGCGAGAGCATCTAAACATAATAAAAAAAATTTAAAAAATTGCAATTTTCAATCGCACTTTTAAGTCATCCCATTTTGACACTATAAATTTTAACAGATTCTTTAGTAAATGTACGTATAACGCGCTTTCTTTAAGCCGTAATGATTTTTTAAAAAAAATATAAATGATTTAAAAAAATATAAATGATTTTTTTAAACAGTTATTTTCGCTTTTCTACGTGATTTCGAAATCCGTAGAAATTTTATTACTCCGGAATTTTTATTACGACGCGAGTTTTAGATCGCAAATTCAAATAATCACTTTTTGTGCACTTTATTTGTGACGAGTTCATCTTAAATCTAAGTGATTTTTTATCTTTTTTTTTTGTTGCAATTCTTTAGTTTTTTTCAAAACATTTTCTCGGTAGTTATTGCTATGCGTTCCCACGTATTATAAAAAATTCCAATTATTCTATTACGACATGCAAATTTTAAATCATGCATTTGACACGCTTTATTCATGCTGAGTTCAGCATAAATATATTTTTTCCCAATTATTTCTATACTTTTCCACATGATTTTGACGATCCCGTTATTTAACTATGATGTTATTACGACACGTAATTGCTAATCGCGCAGTTAAATAATCAGTTTTTGATACGGTATTTCGGTACAGTTTTATCGTAAATCCTAGTTATTTTTCCTTCTTTTTTATTTCCGCAACGAATATGATTTGGTCGAATGTGGTAATGAATTGTGATTTGATCAAAAACGAAATATTTTGCAAAAAAAAAAAAAGAAAAAAAAATCGAATGAACGCGTACACTTGGGGCCAAATAGCAAAATCTTTTAGAAGCATAGCAACACTGAAACTAAAATTTTAATGCTCAGAATAATATTTCCTGGAAAAACGTATTCATAAATTAACTCTAAAAAATAAGGCCAATCAAGAACGTTTTTGAAAATGTCGAAAAGCGAAACAGAGAACATAAAAATCAATCTTAATTTTTTAAATTTTTTTTTAAAGCTGATCATCTCAGTTTTTCAATTACCAGAAAAAGCTAAGAAAAAAGAATTAAGTCAACAGAAATGCTATTAAAAATTACTGCGTTATAATGAAAATGTCTAAAAAAAGTTTTTTTTTTATTTAAAAAAATAAAAAGATAAAAAAAAATTTCTTTCCTTTTTAAATGAAAATCTTATGCCGAAAATCTCAAATTAATTTTTTCTCATTGCCATAATTTAAGAAGAAAAAAAATTGTTATGTAATAAATTTTATTTGTAACTTTATTTTAAAAAAAAAATGCTGAGTCATAATAAAAATGCCCAAAACAAAGAAAAACAGAAAAAACAAATTTTTCTTAGTTCCTGAAACAAAACTTTAATACTGAAAATCACACTTTTCTATGTTACTGGTTATTTATATTACAGTACAGGGAAAAAGTGATAATAAATTAATAGTATGAGACGTTCTGTTAAAATTCTGGGTTATAATAAAAACAGCAAAAAATGGAAAAAAATCCTTCTCAATTCTCAAAGTATCGAAAAAATTACAAAATTGACTTGTCTGATTATAATTTTTTAAAAAAAAAGTAATATCTATAAAAATTCAAAAATAAAAAAGACTTTGAAAAATACATTTCTTAAAAGTATTCTGCCGAATATTTGACTGATCATTCAACCAACTGAATTTTTCACAGAAGGGCCAAATACTCGTTACATCCCTCCCTAATTTAAATGCAATGTTATTGCAACTTGAGAAATTCACAAAATGACTGAGAAATTCTTAAACTGCTCACTGTTTGTAGTTTAGATTTCAATTTTTTGTTGCTTAAGTGATATTTTTTGATAAAAAAAAGGAAAATGTTTACGATATAAAAAATCTAATAATTAATAAAATAAAATAATAAAGTACATTACAAAGTAAGCATTGAATTTTATCTTGAACTATCACAGCTTTGTTTTTATTTTAGACTTTTGTTTAAAACCTATAAATTTTCTTCAATTAAAATATTTAATTTGAATTTATATTACTCAATTACGACTAAACTTTTTCCTACTTTCATTCTGTGAGCATTGCAGTTTTTTTTTATTTATTAGAATTTAATTCTAAAATGAGTTTTCGTATTGCATATGATAAAAAAAAATATTTCTTTTCTTCAATATTTATTTATTTTGATAAATCTATTGTTCATATGATAAAAATAGCAAGTTTTTTTTCTTTTTGTAAAAAAAAAGTATAAGTTTTTTTTTTATTTTTGAATGAATTCTAATAATGGAACACTACTAAGTTATTGATATTTCTAAGTTTATTGATAAAAATAATAGAACGCTAATGTTTAAATAAGCATTGCTACATTTGTCATTAACATGTCTAAATACAAGTGCGGCCCTTCGTTAGCCAACCTGCTGTGCAAGTGGCCCTTCACTCAAAAAGGTTGTGCACCCCTATATTAAAGCATTTTTAGTATGAATTGTTGCTTATTATTAGTAAAGGTTTCTCTTTCTCTCAAATAGCAACTTAAAAAAACCATCATACTCATATATTTTTCTAAACCATCATATTTTTTTCAAAATATGACATAAAAACTAACAATGTTGTAAATATAGAGTTTGACACTTGATGTATAATAATAAAAATAAGCAGTATAATTTTACAAGACTAGAAGTACCTATCTTAGTTTTCATTTTATTTCATTGAACCATGTTTTTACCGCAAGAAATGTCACACATAAGTATCGGATATAATGTATAAAAACTAAGAGTATGATATGAAATATTAAAACAAAAATATCCCATATTTTTTAAAATTATGTTATTGCAAGAAATTAAACATATGTATAGATACATAATTAATCTAAGAGTAATAATAAGCAATTATTACTTCGGCAGAACATAAACGATGTTTATAAAGTAAAACTGTCAATGTTAACATAAAAATGCAAAAGGAAACCTAAAATTTCTGATATATAAAACATACTAGACATATAACAGAATTTTAAAAAAATCGAAGTAAGCTTGCAGTAAATTTTAAAATTAATAGGTTATCAATATATGCCAGTTATTCACAACAGAGATTTGACAAAACATTGGGGTGTTTTCTGAGCAGCATGCGCAATAATGCACCTGAAAGTTAAAGATACTGGAAATTTAACAAGCATGTAAACAAATTTAAAAAATCTCTAGGTAATCTTGCAACTAGACTTGCAGTATAACTTAAAAGGTTATCTGTATAAACCTTATCAGTTTTGGCAGTATTTCAACGGAAAAGCGGTGTGGTTTATGAACCTAAATAAAGAGCTTTAAAAGGAAATTAAAATTATATCTAAAAACTTCATTTCTGCAATCAACACATGAAGTTGTAAATTTTAGACATAAAAAGTAGAAGCATTTATTTGTTTTAACTGAATTGACCTCAAAAATTATAAGTTTTGAAATAAGTTATACATAATACAAACAATAAATATATGGTGTTAAAATTTATGATTGTGTTCTGAACAGTATTGTACTTTTTTTTCTTCATATAAGTTAACTATTGGCATGATATTGACTGATTACTATTTACTAGTCATTAATCAAAGGTGTACTATTAGATAATAAATATCTTATGAATCTGGTTAACTTTAATATAATGGAAAACCCCGTGGCAGAATTGCAACGACATTATTGCAGAACATTACAGAGTTCTTGCAGAAATATTTTTCTTTCAAAAAGTCTAATCTCCGTAAAATTCATGTAATATCTGAATCATGCATTTAGATAAATACTTTTTGATGCGCTCAATTTACGCCGATAGTAGGATCGATGTTTCGATTTTATTTTCGGCAGTTATTGATATTGATTTTCACATTGTGCATTTGAATATATACTTTTTGATGCATTAATCATACCGAATTTTTGGTGGTTATTGCTAATGATTTCTCCCTAGTTTTTAAATCTGATATTTTTTATATGATATTATTTGTTTACTTATTACAACAACTTAATCTCTAAACGGAAACCCCCATTTGAGGAGTCCGATTCAATTCGCGTTATTTTTTTTTTTGTTGCAAACACAGCGCTTTTATTATTTTAAATTAGCAACATATATGTTTGTTATTATTATAAGTATCTTGCAGAAAGATATTAGTGCTGGAGAGTTTTGTCGCAGATAGGTCGAAAATAATCAGCCACAGGGATGGAAAATAACATATTAAATCGCCAATAGTCTAATTGCTTATGATTATGGTAATGGTATTTACATTTAACATGATGCAATCATATACCAATCATACAAATAAATATGAAATTTTTACCAAAATTACTAACAATGACCAAATTAAAGGTAATATATTTTTCATTAATGCCATACGAATGTTAATGATTAAAAATAATTTGTAATCAAATTCAATTGTAATTTGTAAATCAAAAAATTATTATTTTGAAATGCAGCTATTACACTACATATATTTGTATCTTGAAAAAGAGGCTCAGTGACAATGTAAACTTTAGTAATTTTTTGAGTATATAGTAAGGCAATTAATAAACAAATATACTCGGAAAAAGTGAAGTTTAAATCATTTAAAAAAAGAAGAGATAATTTCTGCCTGGTGTCAGATTGAAAATTGTGATTAAACAAAATATAAATGAACCGAGATTAAAAAGTAATATATGATTAAAAACACTTGAATACTAATGTAAATCTGAAAATAATTTATAATACATTTGTTAAATTAGAAACATACTTTAAAAATAATTTTCTAATTTCTCACCAATCGCTAACCAAAACACAACAACGTGAAAGCAGCCGCAAAATAATCAGTTACAGTTTAGATGGCTCAAAATAATTTTATTTTTAATATTGTGCAGTATTTTCTGACTGAAAAGTCGTTTATCGAATTCTGTTTAGTCACAAACATGCGTCAACGGTTATTCTGACTATGAGGTCGGCTGCACCAATGAGATTCTTAACCGCGCTTACATGTGACGCTGAATGCGACTCGTATATGCAATTATGCGTTCATGCATGTGAAGGTAGTTTCTAATAATGGCTACTGCCACTGAAGGCAGTCCATGATCCTCCGATCACTGTCCTGGGTATATGAAAACCTGCTTGGTGAAATATATTTTCTATAATGTTTATATTTCTATAATAAATTTTCTATAATCAAACATGTTCCATTTTCCCCCTCTCTCGACGGCTATCGGAAGTGGAGCAACCGCATGCAGTTAGAATGCTCCCTAAAAGTAAATTCTCACCACATATGAAAAGAAGAAAAAAAATCACAAATGCGTTTTTGGAGAGAACCTGATTCAGTTTTTAGCGGTAAAATATATTTCACCAATCAGGTTCTCTTTCGCATTTCCAAATCGCATCTCCTATCCTATACACGTAGTTTCCAAATATTTGCACCCGCGTTTACAGCAATCGGATGCAGTGTGAGAAGTTAAAAATTAAATTTTTAATGAATTTTTTAATAATTTTCCATTTAGAGACTTCCCTAACTCCGTGCAAAAATATGACCGTTTTTCTCGTTTGCGAAAAGAAATCGCATAAAGGGATGAGAATGACGGTTTACGTGCATTTTCTAAAGAATCGGATGAACGTAAAGAAAGATCAGATTAGGATAATGATGCTGTTAATCTAAGAGCTAATGTCACCTTACCGTTCAAAATTGTTTTGACAATTATAAATAAAAAAAAATATTTATTACAAGTTATTTTTTGCACGGAATTTTCGTTGGATAAACCAATTTTATTATTGTGTGCAAAAAAAAATTTCTATTCGCTTAAAAAGTTCTCGAAATATAGCGAAATAAGCAATAAGTAAAATTTACTTTTGTCCAAACTTTGTAGTTTCTCCTGATCAAACTATTGGGAACATATTTCCCAGATTGCGGCTGCCTTCTATATTTTGGGGGCCAGAAATCCAAACCTGTAGGTAAAAAAAGGTATATTTATTCAGAGAGTACACTTTGTGTCTGATTTCGCAATTTAAAATATCGTTTGTACTAATTAGTTAGCATAATTAAGGTCACCCTCTTGAATCATTAAGATTGAGTTCAAGAAGATCCGCAAATTAAAGATCCAATCATTAGATCAAAAGTTATTCAGGGTGGTCTTTTTTTTCTTAACTTTGCGCACTGCACATATATTTTCTGTTGTGAAAAATGTTAGAAAACTGTAAATAAGTGGAAAATGGGACTTTTTTTTAAATTAACATTTACCATGCAGAATTTCCATATTTCCCGGTGAAAGTATTTTTATTCGTGGTCATAAACTATTATCAAACATTCACCAGATAACAGACTTTCATAGGTATTTCATTAAAAATGTTTTTTTATTTCTAGATCGAAACTAAATTCTGCCACATAGTTAGCATAATTTTCTCACATTTGATTAAATATTTCTTTAGAGAAACACAAAAAGTGTCTCAACTGTGGCTTAAGACAAAAAGATTAATTCTAAAGCCACTTTTTTAAAATTCACCATGCAGAACTTCAATATTTGCCAGTGAAGTGTCTCAACCGTGGCTTAAGTCAAAAAGGTTAGTTCTGAAGCCACTTTTTTAAAATTCACCCTGCAGAACTTCAATATTTGCTAGTGAAAGTAAATTTATACAACAAACATCATGGCCATTAACCATCGTCAGACATTCACCAGATAGCAGACTTTTATAGGTAATTCATTAAAAAAATATTTTTATTTCTAGATCGAAGCTAAATTCTGTCACGTAGTTAGATAATTTTCTCACATTTATTTGAATATTTCTTTAGAGAAACACAAAAAGTGTATCAACAGTACCAGATTGTGACAAAAAGGTTAATTCTAAAGCCACTTTATCCAAGCGATAATTATAAAATTTTGTCTGTGCTTCAAAAGGAAATGAAAAAAAAAGTTTCGGGCTCTTACCAAGACATCAAATAAATGCATGGGGAAAGAATCTACTTATATGACTTACTCTTAAACTAAAGATGCAAGAAGGGAGATCGTATGGATACCATTGCAATAAGTGAGATCAAAGATTACCTGTTTGGATAAATTATGATCAAGAGGAAATATTGGTTAAATTCCAGTTAGCCGATTACATATTTGATCCATATTGATTAACGATGCAATTACCACGCTGAAAAGTTAGGGAAAGATATGAAGGGTTAAACATCTTACTTTCCTGTGTGTGTATTAAGCAATGTTACATTGCTTACCTGAATTTTATGAATGAACTGGAACTGGACTTGATAAATAGACTGGAACTGGTTTGGAACGGCCATGTTCTGAATGGTTGATTTCATTCTAGATTTATTGATTACTACTTAGAAAAGGTCTAGAGTAAAATACGAATACAGTGCACTCCCGATTATCCGGGTTAATCACCGGGACAGGTCACACGGACAATCGAAAAACACGGATAATCCGAAAACTCCTTTTTATTAAAGAAAAATCAATATCAGTATAAAAAATATAAAAATTACTGTTGCTATATAAATCGCTGTATAACATCAAACTAGGAATTTTCCTTTTAACATTCGCTGCTTAAAAAAATGTGTAATGCGCCATATATATTAACACATATTTTACGAACCGTAGTA
Organism: Parasteatoda tepidariorum; assembly: GCF_043381705.1. Lineage (NCBI taxonomy): Eukaryota > Metazoa > Arthropoda > Arachnida > Araneae > Theridiidae > Parasteatoda > Parasteatoda tepidariorum. The sequence goes on along the minus strand of NC_092209.1, from coordinate 31,247,013 downwards.
ATGTCACCGTAATCAAATCCTCCCATATAAAATCTAATAAAGTTTCCATAGATTGAGCAGCATAAATTGTATTTCCTTCATTTACAACATCTTCTGCATCAGTTACTATCATCACTATTTGATTTAACACGTAATGAATATACTCATCCCCCCTTCTGGTCCTCGATTTTTCTTAGGGTCGGCGATCTGATGGACCTTGTTTGACTTTGCCGGGCATTTGGAGGATAAATCACAACAACAAAAACAACAAGTAACGATGTCTTCATCTGTCAAATAGTGGAAGCCAGGTTCACACTTTGAAACCAATCTTCTAAATTTTCTTCATCAAGAATTTCGAAACCTTAGATTTCAAAAGAATAACTTGTAAAAGACTTGTAAAATAAAGACTTGTAAAAGAATACTGCTTTTATATTCTTCTTGAATATCTGAAGAAGATTATTCATCAAGCGGTATGATCTTTCTTCACGATCGTGATAACGTAGACGATTTTACCTTTGACCATGCTGCTGATATTCCATATACTGCAATCCAATAACGAATATAGCTTCGAAAACTTTGGTAGTGTGATAACTTCATGAATCAAATTTTTTTAATCTTGAAAATATTTCTCTTTAAATTTTTTGTGTGACTCTGAAATGAGCACGGATAATCCGCAAACCGGATAATCCACGCACGGATAATCGAGAGTGTACTGTAGTTAAACATCTTGTTTTTCTTCACTTGAAGAGCGTGTTGTATGAAATTTTGTTAAACTGTTTACCTGGACTTGAATAAATGAACTAGAACTGGACTCGTTAAATAGATTGGAATCGGACTTGATAAATAAACTGGAGCTGAACTTGATAAATAAACTTAAACTGGACTTTTTAAATAGTCTGAAATTGGGCTTGTTAAATAGATTGGAGTTGAACTTGATAAATGAACTGGAATTGGACTTGATAAATGAACTGGAACTGGACTTCATAAATAGACTGTAACTGGATAGAACAAATGATGATCAGGACGAAGTAATGGTCTAGGTCTGAAAGGCCAATTTTATGCTTGATCTATTGATAATACAATTACTACTTTAAAAGAAGCTAGAGGTAAATATGGATAAGCTAAATAGAACTTTTAAAATTATGTTTTCCTTGATTCGAATAATCTAGTGTATTTGATTACGTTATATTACTTACCCCATTTGGATAGATGAACTGGAATCAGACTGGATAAATTATAACAAGATGAAGTAGCGGTCAAGTTTTGCATAGTCAATTCCATATTTGATTGATACAATTGAAAAAGCAAAAAAGATACCTTGAAAAAGCAAGAAGAAAATTGAAACACTGACTTCAAAGGTCTTTTATATTTAACTATGTCATATCATTTGTTTTGAAAATATTCCTACCGATAGTGTAGTCAATCCAAAAATAAACATATTAAATACTGGAATTCTATCTTGTCTGAGATTAGGAAGCCACTTCTAACCTATTACTGCTTATAATACTAAGCAATACTACTTTTAAATATCATATGGAAATGAAATGGCTGATGTCCTAGATAAAAAAAGGAGCTAGAATCTTGCAGTGCTTCTAGAGAGAAATATCTTATTCTTCTATAAATAGAATAATTAAAAATAACGTCAATAAGAACTATGAGAATAATTTAAAAGAACGAATTGGTGATAAGGCTTGGAGGCAGACTCTGTGGTTCTACTTCAAAGTGCTATTTAAGGCTTGGAGATTTCGACGATTTCAAGTTCGGCAATTGTGGTTTTTCAGGGAAATCAGTAGTCGTGTTGGACGAAACCAAACAACTGTAATGCGGATATGTGATCGTTGGATGCAGGATGGTACGACGGACGACGTGTTCGATTGCATCCACCTCAGTGCACCACTTCACGTGAGGACAGGCGAATTGTGCGCATGGCAGTGACTCATCGTTCAGTCACATCACAAACCATAGCACAGCACACTCAGTCTGTAACGCATCATCCAGTGCCTGCGCGTATCATTCGACGCCGCTTACAGCAGAGTGGTCTGTCCGCAAGACGTCCATTGCTTCGTCTACCCTTGACGCAGAACCATAGACGTCTCCGCCGCCAATGGTGCAATGAAAGAAGGATGTGGACGACAGAATGGAATGAAATTGTCTTCACTGACGAGTCACGCTTCTGTCTGCAACACCACGATGGATGCCTTCGAGTCTGGAGACACCGTGGAGAGAGGATGCTGAACAGCTGCGTAATGCACCACCACACCGGTCCTGCACCCAATTTCCCGTAGGCCGTTCCCACGTGAACGGAAACTGTTACCATATGAATGGTTTAAGTACCGTAAATTATGGTTTTATTTCCGAAATTATGTTTGTTTTTGAATCAGGAATGTCTTTATCATACGGTACGGTAATTTTACCAATATTTTTTCTCCGGGTAGGAATGTAGTTGTCGAAAGAAAATTTGTTTAATTTTCCCCTCCCAATTATATACATAAAAGATTCTCTGTTTTTGAAAATTATTTCGTCGACTACATAAATATTATTTCATAGCATATTTTACTATATTAAAGCTTTAATGTAGTTTTGTTGTTTTAAAATAATGAGACTATATAAACTACCTTCTTCCCCGATTGACGTTTTTCAAAAACATTATAAAGAAATAAGTTTAAGACAACAATAAATTTTAATAGCTTTCCTCTTTTTTATTTCAAGCTTTTTTAAACTGAATTTCATGAATTGGATAATTCGAACAGCATTATGACAGATATTATTAAAAACCCTGAAGTCCTTTGAACTAATATTCTATTAATTAAAATAAACATATTAGTTTTGATTTATTAGATATTCCAAACAAAGATAAGATTATTATTTATTCATAAAGGATTTGTAAGACAAGATTTTAAAACAGCTAATTAAACTCGTATTTTTATCTTTAATGAATTTTTAGATTTAAGACACTTAAATATTCATTACAATTTTTTGCTAATACATATTTTTGGTGATTTTATTGGAGCTTCGAGGAGGATAATGACTTTAGTTTCTTGAAATTTGCTTCGTTTGGGTAATTAATTTAGTTTTCCTGTAATACGATTTTATAAATAAATTTAAGCTACTTAGGTGTCTCGAATGATAGCATTTTTTTTTCTTCAGAAAATTTATTTCATTCCTATTTTCTAATTAACGCGATAGAAGTCAAAGTTTTAAATGTTAGGAATTAAAGAACAATTTCCAATTTATTATTTCAAAATAAACTGTAGTCAGTGAAATCAAATATTAATGTAATTTTAGGAAATGCACACATTAAATAAAATATATCAACTGCCATCCTCTGAAATTCTCCATAAAAACTGTACTAAGCTATGAACTAATGTATATATATATATATATATTAGACGCACTTTAAGATTGTATGAAAAATCTTAATTATCAGGTGATACTATACTAAGTGTCTGAAACCGGCTTGCACTTGTTACGTTCGTGTATCAATTGTTAAATTAGACGACATATAATATAAATTCGACGATTATTTCAATTAAAAGATGCATTATATAAATATAGAATATTTATTATATNTTTTGATAATCATACTTGTTTTTAAATAAAATACCCAAATTGCATAAATTTCAGAATTCTACTATTTATTATAAAAACAAATACTGATAATGAATGTGACTCACATCACTATTAAAACACAACAAAAACAAAACAATCACATCAAAAATGTTTAATCGAAGTAAGTCCGGTAACATAATTTATAGTAAAAGCACTACCAGTGATTCTCGCCGCCTGTACTCTTGACCTATCGCGCTTATTTGAAGGAAGGAATACCATAAGATAATTTTTTTAAAAATGGGGGCAAGGATAAGGATAAGTCGATTAAAAAGGGATGGAGTGAGGGACATGCGGAAATCATTCAACACAGATTTGTACAAATATAAGTAGTTTGGAATATATATATATATATATATATATATATATATATGCTCTGAAGTAAGTTTGCTCTAATATTTTTGAAGCAATTTGAATCCTACTAGAGCTTCTGCAAGTGTCACATAAAGTGAGGAGTGGCGTTTTTATGTTTTCAAATTTAAACCATTTTCCAAAACAAAGAGGCAAAATTAACAAAAAAGATTTTTATACATTGAAATATTATAATAAAAAGTACTTATTAGATATAATCAATGCTGTATTTTGAGGTACTATTGATCTATTTTGAAATATATTCGAACGATATCTCTTTACACTAAATATTTCATGAAGATAAAAGTAGTTTAAGAATTACATAAAAATAGTGTTGTCAACTTTAGATCCTAACTAACTTTCTATCGGAAATAAAAATAAATACGTAATGAACCTTTCCAGTGTCACGATTATTCTTAGTGTCTAGGTTAAGTGCACAATTTACAAGGATTTCTTTCCATCCATAAACCTTCAAGTTGCACAAATAATCACAACCCCGATTCGTTTACTTAATATTTGCTCAAATTTATAATTAAAGAAACAATATTAAATCATGTATAATAAATAATAGTATCCATAAATTTTTAATATTTACCTCGCCCTTAATGTATGTAATAGAAATTGAAGATAATATTGAGAATTCTGTCTTTGTTTGTGTATCAAAAGAAAGAATATTTTAACTTACCTGTCATATTTTACCATCGCAAAATTCGATCGACATAATCTCTAGCTGATTCGATCTCTAGATGATCGACATAAATGATCTGGGGAAAGGAGCTGCGAAAATTATAATTCAATATTTCAATTATAAATAAATTATAATCATTAATTATAAATTTTAATTTAAATTGTAATTCCATTAGAATTTATTATATTTAAATACCATTCTTATTTGAAACAAACTGTTTTTAAAGAATGTAATTTTATGACGCAAATTATTAATATTTCACGAATTCGCGTGAATGGTTTGCGAGAAATAACATTTAAAAAAAAAAATTAAAAAAAAAACAAAAAAAAAACAGATATTTAAAATTCAATTTTTGAAAAACTATTCGACCGATCTCGTTCGAAATTTGTATTTCATTATTATAAAATTGCATATAAAATGTTGTAAAATCCTTTATACCTCACAACTCAAAATTTTTCCGACTATTACTATATAAAAGAATAAAATGTAATAAGTTATAAAGATTATTTTTTGTATTATCTTTGAATAAACGAATTTTATGATTGTGTGCAAAAATGTTTTCGATTCCTGTTCTTGAAATATGACGAAATACGCAAAAAGTAAAATTAACATAATCTCCCGAAATTTTAGGGATCGGGAATCCATCGAAAAAAATTATGTTTCTTCAGAGAAAGTGCGTTTTTATGCCTGATTTCGTAACTTAAAATATCGTCTGCGCTAACTAAGATATTTGAACCATTTAGATTGTGTCATAGTATGCGAAAATTCGATCACGAGATCAATATATTCTAAATGTTTTGTTCATTGTTCGCTCACGGTCTAACCGACCTTCACCTCCTCAGATTTATTTTTTCTTTTTTGATATCCCTGTATCAAACATATCCATAAATAAAATGTATTATCGTTTGCCTGTTTCATTTATCTAGGATTGAAATAAAAAGATAACTTTACAGACGATAACAAATAATTCGATAAGAGAATTTCAGAATGTTAAGTAAAGTACTTCTACTTTTTCTATGTTACATTTTTATTAAGAAAATATCTATTCTTTGTTGAGAATGATGGAAGAAAGCAACGACGAAAACTCAGATTTGGAATATGCATATTTTTGCAGCTATTGCGAATGGGTTATACTCTATGAGCTTCCAGTTTCTTATCTAAATGTACCCTCACCTTGCGGAAGCAATATTAGTCTCGAATATCAGACTAAAAATGAAATAAAAATTGGAAACTACACTTTTGAGCCCAAAGGATTTTCGCATTATTTTGACCTGTTGTGTTATCCTGACGGAAATAATTCCGAAAATAAAGGTATGACTTCTTTTCGATTTTTTCAGATAAATGATTTAAGAATTAGTTTCATATCTAATGCAAACGCTCTCCGAACAATCAATGGAGAGATTTCTTTAGTGGACAAAGAAGGAAAATTCAAATTTCCAAAATCGTTCGTAGGTAATGTAACGCGTGAAGAAAATATAATTTCTTTTGGTATTGATCGATACTTTGATAGAAAACTCTTACTTGCATCCGATATTTTCAATGACAATAAGCTCTTGAATGACCATAGCAAGCTGACTTTGCGGTGTGAAGTAACATTTATTTTCAATGAACTCTTACCGAAAGGCACAGCTTCAATTAACCACGAACCATTAGATGTTTATTTTCAAATGTTACAAGGTGGACTAGAAGAAGTGGACATTCCCAAACGTTTCAAAACACTTGTGAAAGTATGGGGAAATAATTCGCCATATTTTCAAAAAATGTACAAATATATGGAGAAAATGGAAATGGAATTATCTGATAACGTGAACAAAATTTTGACTGATATAGTTTGCTATACGTTGCTAGACACTGTATTCCATACGGATAATTTACAATTAATTGTTGAAAAATTAATCCAGGATCCTTTCACTGTAACTGAAGAGTTCTTGGATCCATGTTTGGTCTCAGTTGTAGAGCAGAGGTGTAGGGACTTGTTGAAGCATCGACTTGGATGCAACATTGTATGCTACATGTTCATTTTAGCAGATATGCTAGAGGATTCTGATTTGCGACAAACCGCTGCATGGTATATGATAACACATTTTCGAGAAGTAGAAGCTCATTGCAGTTGGAACATACTCGAGAAAGAACTGCCAGAAATAGCAAAAGAATTAACAGATCATGCGAAGCACATGTTCGGTTCGAAAGTTTTTCTAAATATAAATATATTCCGTATGTTCGATATGCTGTCTTTGGCAGAAAGGCAAAGGGATTTTGATTTGAGAACATCCATTTTTGACTACGTAGTAGAATATTATCTAGGTTCCAGATTTGTAGAAATTGACAAAATATTCGAAAAAGAACGTCCGGGACTAGTAAAAGAACTAAGAGATCATGCTAAAGGCATATTAACGTCTAAACTGGAAATTCATTTTGTCACTGGCATCTTATCTTTTGCTGTAGAACAAAGAGATTTTGATTTGAAAGAAGCCGTCATCAGCTATATGTTGGAACATTTCCCTGAAATAAGTAAGTTACAGTTATTGGAGTTTAAAAAGAAATGTCCAGAAATAGAGAAAGAGCTGACAAATCTTGCAAAATGCATGGCTGGAGTCGGGACAAAATTATAGCATCAAAAATAACATATTCAACATGGTAGACCTAGCAGAAAATCAAAAAGATTTCGAATTGAGAGAAGCAGTTATCAAGTACATGGAAGAGAATTTTCTGGAAATCAGAGAGCTACCAAATTGGAAAATACTTAAAAGGGTACGCCCAGAAATGGTAATAGTTATAATGGATCGTCTTAAGCTTTCGAAACGGTCTAAATCCTTATCATATAATGATTTAGACTATTATAATTGCTACTGTGAATGGGTTATTCATTATGAGATTCCTATTTCAAAACTAAACGAACCCTTAACGTGTGGAAGAAATATTAGACTCAGGCAGATGGATTCAAATGAAATATGGAAAGAGAACTGTGGACCAGAAACATTTACATATTATTTTGACTTGTTGTGTTATCCTGACGGAGTTGATGAAACAAACAGAGGTATGATTTCTTTTGAATTCTTAGAGAAAAATGATATGAAAAGTTATTTCCCAACTAATTCATTGACAATTAATGGAACAATATCTTTGGTGGACGTCAACAGGAATCTCCGATTTCCACAAACAATTGTGGTGACATCTGGACAAAAGAATCATAGACTTGCTTTTGGTATTGACAGATACCTGAACAGAGAATTCTTACTAACATCAGATCTTTTGACTGAAGATAGGTTGTTGCAAGGTGGCAACGGTAGGTTGACTTTGAAATGTGATATAAAATGTACCTTTTTAGAACTTTTACCGAAAGGGGTCGTTTCGTTTAATCATACGGACCTAAACGCACTTTTTCAAAGAGAAAAAGATCAACTAGAAGTTTTGAAAGCAGTAGAAAGATTTTTGGATGTATATGGGGAAGCGTCACCCTATTTTCTAATGATGCACTCATTCATGGACTTATGCGAAAGAACCGACGTGATTGAAACTTTGGTTGACATAATTTTTTACTTATTGCTTGATATTGAATTTCATTGCTTGGCAAGAGATCTACGAGAGACAGATCAAACACTGATTCTTGATCATTTTAAATTTAATGAAGAGTCTGTTTATCGATATTTGAAGTTAGGCTTAGAACAGAGATGCGGGGATATGCTGATAAATCGAATAACCAGTAATAATGTATGTGACATGCATATTCTAGCACAAAAGCAACAAGATTCTGATTTGAGAGAAGCCGCCTTACAGTACATGGTGGAAAATTTCGAAGAAGTTGAAGAATCACTCGACAAACTGCGTCCAGGCATAGACGAAGAATTAACGGATCGTGCAAAAGAAGTGTTAGAGCAAAAACTTCTAGATAAAAATATTGTGTTCAATATATTTGCTCTAGCTAAAAAGTATCGTAAATTTGCCCTGAGAAAAATCGCTATAAACTACATGGTTGAATATTTTCAAGAAATTGCAACTCTTGACTATTGGGAAACATTTAAAATAAAACATCCAGGAGTAGTTAGAGTCATAACAGATCGTGTAAAACGTACCCGTGGTCCTGAAATTACATTCTACGCTGATATTTATAGTTAAGAAGCAAAAATAATTTATGGAGTTAATTGTTCAAACATAATTGTGGGGGCGGAGTTAACAACCATGCCAACCTTCATCTGTCGAAAGGTACTTCGTGATTGAATCAAGTTAGCATGCTTTATAGACCAGTAAACTGATGTTTAAATTTCGTATTGGTAGTTACGCCACATAATCATAAATATTGCTTAACTATCGGTAGCAAATAATGATTTTACAAGTTTTATGACCAAAACCACGGTTTCAGGGAAATGTACTCGATTACAATCAGTCACGTTAAGAAAATATTTATAAACTCTAAGAATAAATCATTATGCTCTATAAGCATATCATGATAATGATGATGGTAACATTATTAATTGCAACATGTACCATAACTTTTCGTTACCATGCAAAAAGTATGATCAATTAAACATTCAGGAGTTTGTTTTGTAACTATAGATATTTATCAGCTTTAGGCGTTTCTAAAATATAGCTTTGCTATTTTCAAAAACATGTAGTTAAATGAAAAGAAAATTGCCTATTGTAGAGTGAGACGAAATAAAATTTTAATTGAATTTTTCTTGGATCTGTCTGTACATACATCACATCTGTACATACGAAAATTTAGCTGTGGTGATTTTCAACTGTTTCTACTTTTTACTTTTACTGTTGTTAACTGATGTTGCATTTTCAATTTAAACTAATAAAATTGAATTTGAAAATTGAATTTATTTTTTTTTGTTTTTGGATTTGGTACTTACGAAAATTTAACTATGGTAATTTTCAACTGTTTTTACTGTTGTTAACTGATGTTGCATTCTCAATTTAAACTAATAAAATTTTAATAAATTTGAAAATTGAATTTCTTTTCTTTTTTTTTGGATTCGGTACTTACGAAAATTTAACACTAATTTCAACTGTTTTTACTGTTGTTAACTGATGTTGCATTCTCAATTTAAACTAATTAAATTTATATACATTTTTCATAGCTGTTGGAATGATTTACTTTTTATCTAGTTCAAAACATCTAAAATAATGTGTTACTCTTATCTATAAAATTACCTATAAATTTACTTAAAAACTATAGTTCTTATTATTACTAATATTATATTAATATTTTACAATATTACAGTGATGTTTCCTCAACACAAAAATTCAAATTATATATCAGTATTTTATTGTATCAAAAAGTATATAAATTTTATAAAGAATATTTTTATAAAAATTCGGGCAGACACGTTTAGGTCTTGCCAAATATGTTGCTTTGTATATCGAATGAATTTTTCAAGTTATGGAAGATATATTTGGGTTAATTTAGTTAAGGGCTAATTTCTTATGAAATACATTGCATTTCTGAAAATATATACTTAAAAAAGAGACATTTTTATAATAATTCGAGCATTTTCTATTCACGTGCAGGATTCGCTCCAAAGACATAGCTCAAGATATCGAACTGGATATTTTCTGTTTAGAAAGATACATTTCAGACAAAAAATTAAGAGTTTTCTATATTGTAATATAACATTATGCTATGAATCAGTGAAAATTATTTCGATTTCTTTCTTTTTCCTAATTTATTTGGACACAACAAGGTTTACAAGAATGAAATAGATTTACAATGAATGAATTTACAAGAATCTATAACACTACATTCCGGTGTGTCAAATTCGACCGGCAATTTGAAAAACTAAAATAAATAAATAAATGAAAAATAAAGTAAATAAATAAAAAGGAAATAGGAGCACATAATTTCCCTTGCACTGCCAAGAGGATGAGTTGATTTTTCTCACCAAGTTTCAAATTCGCTTACAATGTTTATCGATAGACGGCGCTACCAACTAAGGAAATCCTTGAAACACTTTCTGAAATAACATGGTGTAATCTGAGAAGAAGATCAACAGACGCCGGAAACGTTTTAGCTGGAATTCAGCAGAAAATATAGCTTTGTAGTTTTTCTTACTTCGCAGTGCTGTCCATTGTTAAACATTCTAACTCATTTTGAAACTTCTTGAGAATAAATTATTTTGTAAGAATGGTTCCTTGGTCAGAGTGAGGAATTTGGGAAACTGACAATAATGTAACAAACCAGGCATTTCTATTTCATTTTATTTCTTTTTAACTGAATAGATTACCTGAGGATGATCAAAACTATTTAAAAATATTTAACTATTATTTTATTTTAATGAAATTTAATTTAATTTTTTAAATACATAATCAATTATATAGTAAGAATTACATACTTTACAATTTTTGCAGCAAGGATCCAATTTAATATTTTGATCCTGCAATTTAAAAATAATTTAAATTACTTAATTTTTAAAAATTCTTGTTTTATTTTTCTTCTTTTTTTCTTAAAGATTCTAAAAGTAATTACAATTTAATAAAAAATGTGACATTTCTAAATCTCAAACTTTCTAACACTCTTTACAATATTTTAAAAAAATTAAGTTGTTAGTGTTATTAGCATCAACAAGAAATATTTGAAATTAATTAAAACAATTTGAGATAAATTTGAGATGTTTATGACGATGTAAGTTTAATCAAATTTGAGATTGAAATCAATTGGGTACTTGCACTTCAAGAAGAAGAAGATCACAAATACCCCCACATGTGACCTACGATGCCAGCGACAGCTGATCGCTTATAAGCAAAATGGCGTGAGTTGAGCTAAGTTTCCTATATAAGTTAGAGTGTTAATTAACGTCAAGTTAATTAAATACAATCCGTATCGCACATCGAAATTGATGAAATATAATTTTTTCTAAACTCGTCATTTACTTAACTTAGATTTATTATTTGTTTTTATATTTTATTGTGACAGTGATATATTTTTATTTTGTGTACCTATATATTTTTGTCCTGTGTTTCGATGCATAATTAGTTTGTATATGTCAAAGAGGATGTCTCTGGTATATGTTCTACAAGGCTTTGTGCCTGTCTTTGTGTTAAGAAATGTGTAGTGAAGGAATTAAAATATTTGTGAAAGAATGTAGAATGTGTTACTTAAGTGAATTGAAACTTGTATATGTCTCTAGTATATGTTCTACAAGGCTTTGTGTCTGTCTTTGTGTTAAGAAATGTGTAGTGAAAGATTTAAAATACTTGTGAAAGAATGTAGAATGTGTTACTTAAGTGAATTGAAGCTTGTATATGTCTCTGGTATATGTTCTACAAGGCTTTGTGTCTGTCTTTGTGTTAAGACATGTGTAGTGAAAGAATTAAAATATTTGTGAAAGAATGTAGAATGTGTTACTTAAGTGAATTGATGCCTGACGGGCTCAGATTACTCTAAATCGAATGGAAAGAACAGCTGCTTACGTAAACAAATGCCACGGTTCAGAAACCAATCAGGATAGAGATACCCACACCATTGCACTTGCTTTTATCTCATAGAGATAAATAAGAAATTTCAATAAAAATTGCAATTAAAATGGATATAAATTGCGATAATATTGTCCTAACACTTTTCTAAATTTATATGAAAATGAAGTAAATATAGTATAATCAGTTGAAATAAGTGAAGGATTCAAAAAGAGGAAAAATAATAGTTATCTCCAATTATTCAAACAAACACATGAATTAAAATGTGATAGTATGTGAAGTTGAGGACTTTTAGTTGTGTTTAAAAGAATGATTACCTCCATAGTTCCACAGTCACATTCTTCTGATATTCCACTATACCATTTCCGCAAACAGTTTTTCGCTAAACAATGTGTACAAGAGTAAATGCGTTAAAAATGATAGGGAAAAAATGGAGGCAACAAAAGAGTGAAAAGAACAACAAAATTCATAAGTATAAACATATAAAATTTTATTAATTATGGTGGCAAATATTTATAAGATATAGGAGGAATCAGTCGCATTCTTCTGATTCCTCCACTATACCATTTCCGCAAACAGCTTTTCTCTAAACAATGTGTACAAGAGTAAATGCGTTGAAAATGATAGGGAAAAACATGGAGGCAACAAAAGAGTGAAAAGAACAACAAAATTCATAAGTATAAACACACAAAATTTTATTAATTATAGTGGCAAATATTTATAAGATATAGGAGGAATGATGGGGAAAACATGGAGGCAACAAAAGAGTGAAAAAAAAAAAGAAGCTGGATAGAATTAAAATTTTATAAGAAGCTAAAAATCGGCTATGAAATTGAAGCATAAGAAATGACATTTAATGAAAATTAAAAAGCAGACGTATTTTAAGCAAAAATATGATAAAATATGAAATTTCGATAAAACTAAAAATCTTCTGCTAAATGTAAATATACGAAATTATATTTTGATAAAACTAAAAATCAACTGCAAAGCTTAAGAAAAAAAAAGAAAAAAAAAAGAAAAGGAGAAAGAAACTGGATAGCATTAAAATTTGATAAAAAGCTAAAAATCGGATATGAAACTAAAGCATAAGAAATGAAATTTAAGGAAAATTAAAAAGCAGACGATTTTCAAGCAAAAATATGATAAAATATGAAATTTCGATGAAACTAAAAATCTTCTGCTAAACGTAAAGATACGAAATTATATTTTGATAAAACTAAAAATCAACTGCAAAGCTTAAAAAAAAAAAAAGAAAAGAAAAGAAAAAAGAAACTGTAGCATTAAAATTTGATAAAAAGCTAAAAATCGGTTGCGAAACCGAAGCATAAGAAATGAAATTTAAATAGAACTAAAAATCATCTGTGAAGCTGAAAGATAAAAAAAAATTAAGGTAAAATTTAAGCAAAACAAAAATAGTCTACGAAATTGCAAAAAAGCATTTGCATATATATTCTATAGATAATTGTATATCTCTCCAACTTCATTCATTTTAATCGAGAACAACACCATCCACCACGCTTCTCAATCACAGCGACACATCACAAGTTCCACCCACACAACACCCCCGCTCCCATGATTTCGGAAAACGGGAGAGGGGGAATCAGCACCATCCTACTCTTTCCCTCCTCCCTTTTAACCAGCACTGAGAGAAATCCACCAAATGCGAGTAATTGATAGTGATGATGGCGAATAATTATCCTTGGCATAACCTCCAAGTGGACGGGGGGACTTCAGTGAAACTCTACTCTATCTAGGGAGGGGGGTCAGGGCTCTCAGACCCCCCTGGTGATGAGTTTGATCGTTTCCCCTTTCCCGCGTACATGCTAATCATGCTGATTTGCATGAAAATCCCCCCCCCCTCTTGAGTTGTCTACTGCTTTCCCACCGCTCCGGAATTCTGGAGTTTGAGTTTGTGTGCGGAGAATATGTCGCAGAGTGGTTAGAATAGTTAGATAACTGCAAAGACAAGTCCAGTGAAGTCACTTGTGTAATGACCACTGGGCAGATTGGGATGGAGGGGGTAATCAGGGTCCACTGTATTCGAGGATAATTATGTATTTCAGTGGCGTGCCTCGTTCCTGGATACGCTAGGAATGTAGTGAAAATATGATTTATTGAAGAGATTGTCATTGTTGAAATAATGTACGTTTTTAAACATAGAACTAAAAGAAAATAGTCTTTAATGTGTAAAATAGATGCTTTTAATGAATTTCAATTTCAAACTGCATAATTTGGCATTTAGTTTATTTTCAGCTGTTTTCTCTGAAAATGCTATATGCTTATGCTTATCTTTTTTTGGGAGGACTGGAATTTAAGTACAGGTTGTGCTATAATGACCATTCCTAATGTGTATTTCTCGAAACGTAAAGAATCATTACTGAGAAAGGCGTTGCTGAAAACATCAAAAGCTGTTTGATTGCTGGATGAAACAAATGGGAGTTGGCGATTATTACAAACACCTCTGAGCTTCATCCTGCAATCGAACTGTTCCACTCCCCCATTTCCTCGTAAATTTCGATTCAATAGACTTAGGCAGCGTTTTTGTACTTTCTTATACGAAAGTACAAAAATGCTACCTTTCGTATTGACGGGCGTCAATGCGAAAATTCTCTCTTTTTTTCCCCATTTTATTTTCTTAATTTTTTAAGAAACATGAAGAAATTGTTTTCGTAGTTCCTTTTTGTCATTTAAATCTGCTTTATAGAATGCACCAATATTACATTCTTCACAATCTGTTATAAAATCTTTGGGTATTTTAGAGTCTCTAAACTGTCATTAGTATTCTCTTCAAATGTTTTTGAAGTCAAAAAGAAAATTCAAGAGTTTATTTGGGAGAACAACGTTAAAGAGATATTTTAAAAAATAGCATTCATGTTCAAAAACATGTTATGGCCAACTGTAAATCGAGAGCATTAAATTTTTCTGCCCAGTAATTAAATAAAGGAATTTTCAATGGATGTAAACGACTTGTAAAAAATTTCCTAATAATTTCATATATTGTAAAATTGAATTACTAAAATTCCAAAATGTCATTTTACATATGTATTTTCCCTAGGTTGTCCGATTTTGTTATAGTATATAAAAATAATTATAATTATAATAAAATTTAATTTATTTTTAAAATTATATTTAAGAATTTGTGTTTCATCTAAACGAATAAAGCGATAATTAGTAATTTGCTAGATAAATCGCTCTAGTTTGCGGATCAAAACCACATTCAATCCTCATTTTGCCTGTTTTAAGCTTTTTTAACTGATAGAGATTTAGAAGAAATGTTTGTGTCAAAATTGATAGCTCATTATGATTTAAACTCATCATGATAGTTTCTCTGTTACCCTTGCAAAATTCAAATTCAACGTAACATGTCAAAGAAATTGAAAGCAAACCTTCGTTCTTCTTTTGATAAACACCCTGTTAGAAATTTTTTGCGAAAAATGGTTAAATAGCAATTTATTAAATTGTTATTTAACCATATTGAAGGAAAACTGTCAAATAACCATAAATAAGATGGTATTCAAACTGTTAACTGTGAGAAAAACCGTTTATTAAATGCTTTATCCTAATACGGTTAAATAACCGGAATTTTATAGCACTAACTAGGCCCACGTAATGAAGTCATTAAGTTCTTTGAAGCTAGGTACATATTATTGCCGAGAAAGTAAATCAGTCAATCTCCTCATGACCGACCGAACGTGGGTTCAAGTCAAAGTATTTCATTTATTCCCTTCAACTCATGAACAGCTTCGAGGGTCCCACACTCCCCAATTTGTGATCCTGACTAGTTAGAATACGATACTCTCATTCACACATAGATGATAGCATTAACATAAAGCTGCTAAGCACAAAAAAGTCAAGTATTTCCTATTTCTTACCATAGGTGAAACAACCTGATAAACTAAATAAAACACATTCCACGGTTCATTTGAAAAAACACAACTCAACACAACCTAACTCCAATCCCCATTACCTAACGGAAAGCCTAGCTCCAATGCCCAGTTACATTTCTTTTTTATGGCATTGAAACCATGTTAGTTGTAAATAGTTAAAAACCGTATAGTTTTGTATTCGCGTTGTTTTAACCATACTAGTTGTAAGTGGTTTCAAAACCGTGAAGGTAAAAAATGTTCTTTGCCGTAAACTTTTCAGTTAATTGGATGGTCAAACTGCCTCCGTTTATTTTATCGTGATTTTAAAATGAAAATCCTAACAGTGCATTTGATTCTAAACATACTAATTTAAATCATATTTCTGTGCCTAAAATATTCGTTCTATTAATATCGCACGAAATTAACTACATTATTTTTGTCATGAGTTGGCAAATAAAGTTCATGTATTAATGAATATATATGCAAAATAGCAACCAAATGTGCTGATTAATTAATTGATTTTTTAAATTGCTTTCCTAAATAGTTTGATTATGATCTTTCCATGTATGCAAACAATTTTGGCAATTAGGTTTTCGCTGCGCTCTGTGAAGTTTCTTACGGTGCAATTTTTTTATAGATATGCTGTAGTTTTCATGTTCAACTCCTGTATATTTTATTTAAAGAAGTAATACTTAATTCATAATCGTTTATTTATTTACATATTTATTTTTAATTTATATATTTATTTATATATTATATTTATTTATTTACATATTTATTTATTTTAATGCGTAATTAATACTAATGTAAAAGAAATAAAACAAGAGGATCTCAATTTAAACATTCCTTTCTTTGGCCTAATCCGAATAAACTATCCCATCTTGTCACTTTACAAGAAAAATAATCTGTTAAAATTCACCACAGTAGTAACTCAAAAGTCGATAATTGCACTTCCTAATCTCAAAATATGTTTATTAGCAATATTCTATTATATGTTTATTAGTATTTATCTTTTCATGTGATATTTTTAAAAGGTAAACGTAATTTTCAATTTTCTTTCTTATTTTGGTCTACACTAGTTCCGCATGGTTAAAAATATTAATTTTAAAAGCTTTCATTTTGATCTTTTAAAATGTGCTATTGACATCTGCAATTTTTTAAACATTGGCAATTAAAAGAAAGTTTTTTTTCTTCTTCTATACAGTTTATTTAGAGGAGTTTCAATGTTACTACATACCTGTATGTTTTATTAAAAAAATATGCCTAATTAGTAATGTTGGTTCTTTTAATTTTAATATTAATATAAATTAAGATATAGTTATTATTAATATAAAAGAAGTAGAACAAGATTAAGACGCACAATTTAATCTATTTATAATGCTATTGGATATGAACCAAACATTGGTATGTACCAAAATAATCTCGTCTGGTCACCAAACAAATCCATTTGTTATTAAAATTCCCCCCAGGAGTCAGACACCAACCCAGAAGCCAATAATTGTGACCCAAACTTCTGTATTGTTAGCGTTGAGAGATCAGCAAAAAAATATCAACAGCTCTTCACCTGCTAGATAAAGAACGTGAATCCCCCTAATCTTTTTCAACCATGACAGATAGTGAAACAGACGGAGGAACATTTTACTGACACCATCCCATCATCTCCAACAAAGAAAACGTTCGAAAGGGACAGGGATGAATCCCTGAGTGTTTTCGAGCATCCCTTCTGTGATGCCACCAGGAATGAATGAAAGAATAAAAGAACAACGACACGTACCATTTGGCATTCGACGTGGACAAACGAATTGTCCACGGTGGTGAGCGATAATAGAATCAAACTCAAGAGGGATATAGGAACGGAAAAGGGGGTCCTTAATAAGGTTTAGGGGCGGAAGTTTCTACCCCACGCAGTGACTGAAGATTTGGGCGAGGATATTACAAATTAAGTGATTTATTTGTAGTATCGTCTGAGAGGAAAACAATTTTCATCCGAAGCATACATAAGCAGACGATTTTTATTAGAATTTATTAGTTTTCTAATAACTTTTTTTTGGAGGACATAATATCTAAATTGGGCATAATGTCAAAATAATATTTAAAGCATTTCTGTTTTTTTTCTTTCAATGGAAAATTAATTCTACTAAATAGAATTGAAAAATTGCTTTTTTCTTGTCGTTCATTGTGGATATTTACCTAGGAAAAAATGTATTGTTCGAAATTGCGGTGCGCGTTGAATCACAATTTAGAGCTTTTGCATTTAGTTCGCCTTGCGTAGACCATAGCGCCTCTTCGCAAACATTGTGAAATTCAAATGACGTTAACGTTAGAGTCGGGAACTATAACCTTATGCAAATTCTTTCAAATATGTATTAACCAAATTTGTTCCAATCTTAATATGAAGATTAAAGAACCGATTGCTTTTCTTCTTACCAGTAAAACGTTTGTTTACATTATATGCGAATATGGGACGCAAATTAGTCCCATATGTAAAATATCATTGGAGTCTGAGTTCTATGAAAAAGTCCTCCATGAAGGCTAAATCTCTCCCAAAACCTTGATCCAGCAGTTCCCTTGTCTACTGGATAGGGTTTTAAATTACAAGGCGATGGAGCTGAACATTGGTATGTAAACTCAAAATTGGGTAGGTTGTTCAACGATGATGATAAGAGAATATGGTTCAATCTACCAGTATAGTTCAACGTTAAAACGATGTTTTTTCGAGAAGTGCACAGGGTGACCCTGTGGGTAAAATTCAAAATCGTGAACAAACAAATCGTAATTCTTAAATGAATTAGAGTAATGAACAAATTTTAATAACTCTTAGGTTAAAATTAGACTACGGATAATTTATGACGAAGGAGTTCGAACGAAGGGGCAGTAAAGAGTAGCGCTGGGTACATCAGAATCTTTATTATCACGATATGTTGTTAAAAATATCGATATTTGCCGATGTATCGTGATATGTTCGATATAAGTACTTTTAATATAGTACGATATAGTACTTTTTTTAAAATGGGCTATGTTTTCGTTATTCTAATGAAGAAAAAAAAAATTTTTTTCCTGTACTCTAATACTAGAATAATAAAAGGAAAAGTTTGTATGTATCTCTTTTATAACTCCAAAACCGTTTACACTAGCTCCCCGAAATTCGAACAGTGGTTGAATGCAGCAATTTTAGAGAAATCGTTCAGAAATTTTAAATACATCGTTCGGAAGAGGCGTTTGAAAAATGGAATCTTTTTTTTTTGCACTGGTTGCCATTGTTTGCATTACAACTAGTCATTGTTTTGAATTAAACTATAAATGATTCTGTTTCATCAAACGTTTTAAATGATAACATCATTAATATCTGTTAACTTATAGCTCTCACTAATTAAAAAAAAGAAGTTTATTGCATTTTGTTTAATATTTAGTTATATTTTATTCGTTATGTAAGATTGTATACGTAGTAAGTGTAGGTGGAATACATCAAATAAGCAGTATTCTTCAAGTTATCTGAAAGCGCGTTTATTTCATTTAAAGTTATGTGTTTAAAACGTGCTTCTACAAAACTAAGCAATTTGAAATCAAAATTAAATTTAAAAAAAAAAAAAAACCTATGCACTAAAATGCAAAATTGATGGAGTAATAGTACAAATTCGTTTCAGACAAATGTAAAAAGCAGCCATTGACGTCAATGATGTTTCATTGATTTTGGCAATAGCTACTATTGAAATAAAAAAAAAATAAAGCATTCCCGCAAGAGCCCGTTGTTATCCAGGGGGTTATGGAGGTTAAGACACCACAATTTCGTGACCACCGGCATGATTGTAACAATGTGGGCAGCACTGAGCACTTCCCAGACAAGCTGCTACCCATAGATCTGAAGCTGGATTAAAATAAAAGTTATTTACTAAAAAGCAAATTAATGTAGAAGTTTAGCTAGTTCGTATAAGGGAAACATAAATTTCTCCATACCATTGGCGCCAATGATGCTTAATTAATTTTGGTAATAGATTTCAAATGAATAAAAAATAAAGTATGTTCTACAAAGCAAAATTAATGAAGAAATTTTTCTTATTCTTTTATTCTCTTAAGGAAACCGTAAATAATCACATCATTATTGACTCCAATGATACCTAATTTTAGTTTGGTAATAGATAATGATAATAGCTTCAGTTAAGAAATAACAAAACATTAGCTACGTTCTAAAAAACAAAATAAATAAAAAAAAACGGCATGAATTCGATGAGAAAAAGCGTAAAGAATCGCTATACTATTATTGATGCCAACGATGCTTATTTAATTGGCGTAATAAGAACTAATTGAAATAAAACTAAGCTTGCTGAAAAGCAAAATTAATGGAGTATTAGTGCTAATTTGTTTAAGGATAATGTAAGTAAATCACCATACTATTATTGACACTAATGATGCTGAATTAGTTTTGTAAATTGGTACTAATGGTATAACGATAACCGGTCCAGTTTTAATAAGTACAAATTATAATATTTTGAGTACTGATCAGTATATTAGTGTACCTGGTATCTACTAAAATCGCACCAATACTGCTCTGTTTTAGTATAAATGCTGTGGAAACAGGATTTTTATGGCCCCTTTGAAGGGCATAGGAACAGAAGCAAGCGACTTGATTTTGGTAAATTTTAACTATCATTAGCTGACCTCGACCAAGAGCATTATGCCAAATAATCCTAAATATAGTTGACCTTTATTTTGATGGGATACATATATACTCATTTGGTCTCTGGTGTCGATCTTTCTTGATATTTATCGTTTGTCGATGTTTAAGGTATTATCCCTATGTCGATAATTTTTGATATTTATCATTTGTAGATATTAATCGGTGCCAATATTTTTCATTATTTATCGTGTGCCGATAGTTTTGAGTCTTATCGTATGTAGATAGTAACGATATTTATTGTAGTTATTTTTATCATATTCACGATATATCATGAGAAAAATACATAAAATATCATTATCGTGCTAATTAAAAATATCGATATTTCACTATACATCGATATATTGCCGTGCCTTAGAAAAGAGACGGTTCTGGAATTTAAACTGTGAAAGCAGACTACCTTTTCAATCGTATCGGCTGCAGTTGTAAAGACAATTTTCAGTTCCCTTGTCTGCCACATTTTGCTTTTCAAGTATCATCAAAAAATGAATAATCTATCTAGAGTTTAAACATCTTTACAATCGAACATTTTGCTTGCTATTACTCATTGCACTTTCAAGGTATTATTACAAGGCTGAAATAGTCGCTCATTTCTCCTAATTTAAACCATTGTGATTTATACTTTATTGTGAGGTTACTTGAAGAACAAAGTGAATCAAAAACATATTGAATATTATTTTTGATTTCCAATGATATGCGATTTTAAATTTGTATTTCCCAACAATGAACAAAGACGATCATAAAGCAATTATGGGAGTTAAAAATTGCTCCGTAGTTGTATAATAAAGTATATATTGAAAACAAATTTAAGAAAAAAAAAACCTTTTTTATTGATATATGAATCAAATTTGGATGCTGTTTCGTATCTTTTTTTTTTCTTCCTTTTTTAAAAGGAAACAGAGTTGCAAGAATGTATAAAAAAAATCAAACAAAACGAAACAAATAAAAATGGAAATAAAAAGTCACCAACAAAATATAATTATTAGGCATCAAAAATTAGAGTACAACTAGCCTACGAAAATAGAAAATTAAAATTCAACTAAAAATCCCTGCAATGCTGAGATTGATATAAAAATAAAAGTTACTTCTAAAACTAATCGACGGAAGCTTGGAATGAATCAAAAAGTCACTTAGGAAACTGAAAAAAAGAGTAAAATTGAGGCAAAACTTTAGATTTTCTTTAAAACCGAAAAATTTCCACGAGACGAAGAAAGATTGACTATTGATTGATTAAACAGAGACGTAAAATTGAGATAAAACTACAAGTCGTCTGCAAAACTATGAAATCTAAAAAAAAAAATCGTTTTCAAAATTTGAAAAGAAAAATGAAGTGATTTTGTTTTCTAAATTCGACATTGTCATGTGATAGCGTGAGAGATCATTTAAAGGTGACGAAATTCCCTCCAGAGGGAAAATAAATGAACATTCTCTTCTGATTCCATTCGATTAACCCCCATCAGCTGCTCTTCACCCCACCAATAAAAGAGGGAAAGAAAAGGTTGAAAATGATCCACAATGAGCTGACAAATGAGCTATCATCGAAAATTCATCTACATTTGCATTTTATTTGGTCTTCCGTTCTATTTGGTAATTCGATAGTTCACCCGCACCCTTCCTTCATCCCCTTATTTTCAATAGTATGAATTGCAAACAATGAAGTATTAAATAATAGTGGTACAGAAAAACAACCTGTACACATACCAACTTGTCTTTGAAATTTGCTTTCAAATGTTGTTAAAATATTTCGAAATTCATAGTTCATGCTGGTATATTAAAGAGTTAGATATCTTATAGCGGGCAACAATTTGATGCCGAAATTTTATTAAACATAATTTTCATACTTTTTTCGTCATTTTGTATGATTTAGGTCGAAATATGAGAAAAATATTACATTTAGCACTTTAATTTATGGTCATGAAATACAGCCTGAAACACAGGTGTCTTTTTCTGCGAAGGAAAAATCATTCCAAACACGGCAGACTTCCAAACAATAATTTATCAAATATGTATTTATTTGCAGTTATTTAGATTAAAGCAAAACGGTTATTCATCATTGAAATTTCGTTAATTTACAAAATCAATTATTAATAAATGTTTGAATATTAATGAAAAACATTTTTTTTTCAAACTACTTTTTTTGTATTTTGTATTTTAGTACAAATATAATTCCGATAATCTATCGGATTTTTTTTATAGTAACTATTAGGCAGTTTCTTATAATTAAAAAAATACAAAAATATAATTTTGCTTGTATTTAGAGCATTAGAAAAGAAATTTAAATAAGGGTCTCCAGTGTCCCATCTGCGTCTAAGGGTTAGACCATAATACCGAAGTTTCTGCAACCTTAATATGGCGCTAAGATGAACCATAATACCTTCAACTTAATTGAACTTGTTCGTTAGCATGGTTCATTTTACAACAGATCCGCACCGGATTATGGTTTATAAATATTATGGTTCAGCGTTGAACAAATTTCTCTTAAAGGGTAGGACCAAATTATTTTGTAACATTACTTAAGATTTATTTGAGGTATTTATTTAGTCTTAAATTAATTTTTCCAAACAAGTTAAAAACAACATGATCGTAATATATAAAATATTTGTAGCAAATTATGCATAAAAAGGTTTCATTATAGTTCAATCCCTAAAATAATATTTCTTTAGCCTTTTTCGTCTAATAGACTCGGAAGAATCAGTACCAGTATTGAACCCATTGAGTAAAAAATGAACCAGAAGGCGCTTATTAAGGCCTTAAAATGGAACCAATTTCCAAGTCAGACTAAAACCTAATAACATATTGTTCAATTAAAATCAAGAAGAACTATTTTTAATGATAATACGGTTCAACTTGGCGCTGTATTAAGCTTTCTTCAAATTTAAATTATATTCTGGTTCAATAAGCTCTAAAATTTTTAACAGTGTATAACTTCTCCCTCTGAAACTTTGGGGATTTTATTATCGCTGGTCTCGGCACGTCTAATTAAAATTTTATTAAAATTCGACGTAGAAAAATGCACGACGTAGGATCTGTATAATTTATATAATGGTGCTCGGAGAAAAAAAATTTGGTCTTTTTTACCGTATTGTATTAATTTAGGTCAAAATAAATGAAAAATATTATATTTAGTATTCTAAAAAAGTATGGTTATGAAATAAACAGAATTTTCTGCGTTGAAGGTAAAATTTTTCTTAACACGGCTCACTTCCAAACAATAATTTTTGAAATTTGCTCTCATTTGCAGTTATTTAGAT
Organism: Parasteatoda tepidariorum; assembly: GCF_043381705.1. Classification (NCBI taxonomy): domain Eukaryota; kingdom Metazoa; phylum Arthropoda; class Arachnida; order Araneae; family Theridiidae; genus Parasteatoda; species Parasteatoda tepidariorum. Next base: position 31,223,184 of record NC_092209.1, on the reverse strand, counting down.
CTAAGGGATACAATGATGCATTATTGAAATTTCTTTAATTTACAAAATCAATAATTCATAATTTTTTGAATATGAATGAAAAAAATTTTTTTTTTCAAACCATTTTTTCCGGATATTATATTTTAGTACAAATATAATTCCTTTAATCTAAAAGATTTTTTTAGTAAATATTAGACTGTTTTTTATAAAAAAATTTTAAAAAAATGCAATATTTTTTCTTGTAATTAGAGGTTTAGAAAAAAATGTATAAAAGGCACACCGGTGTCCCATCTGCGTCAAAAGGATAAAAGGCTATGGAAAAGGCTTATTGATGAAAAAAATAGTGTCTCTCTATAACGAAATCGATTGGTTCCGGTTAAAAAAAATCTATTGAGAAAATTTCGTTATACGGGAGGTTTTAGCTGATCATGATTATGATTTTCAATTAAAAAATAATCGGATGCATACATAAAGGAGTGTTTAAAGTAAATAATATCCCTTCATAAAATTCAATTGCATTATCACAGGAATAATTAATGCCCGTTGAGTTAACTAATCGAAAAAATTAATTAATACCTGAAAAATTCACCATAGAGAAGCAGCAATTATTTTGCATGGAAAATATTTTAAATATTCATGAAAGTTTTGTTAAAGAAAATCCACTATTGAAGAAAATAGAGAAAAAGTTAGAGAAAATCCACTATTGAAAGACTATGATGTATTATTATTTTTTTAATTACAAATTACTGCCCTAATTTTGACTTAAAATTGAGTGCAAATTTTTGCAGCACTCATCCGATAATATATTTAACTAAACTTTATGTGAAATTATTTAAATTTTTTATTTTTCGTCTTAAGCATTTCTATGAATATTGTTTATCTCAAACAGGCTTATTTTTCGCACAGCGGTAACGTACCGTAACAGATGACTAAATACGTAGATCTTTGATAATTGCGCCCACAACAACTTCCATGTCCAATTATCTTACTCATTCAATAGACCAGACGGCTCCCGCACAATACTCTGAATGAGGAAGCTCTGTTTTTCCAAGAATTTATGCATTAACATTCCATATAAATTTTGTGGTTCATCCAAATTTATGATATTGTAAACAAGGTCGTCTTACTAGTGTTAAAAGCTCACGAGCACATACATATTTTGAGACTTTATAACGTATAACAATGTTTAAAATGTAGTCATAAAAACGCCAAAGCTAAGCATTAAAACAAAGAATAAAGTTAATAATTTTTTAAGATATTAATTAATGTCTTTAACCTTTTTAAAGCAATGGAAACTTTTTTTCCTTTAGAGAAAAAGCTGTTTCTATGGAAAATAAGGGAACGATCTCAACCATTTCATTTGCGCAAATTTTAAACAGTAACCGGATGAACCTCCGTTTTTAAGTAGCTTAAAATAAATAAATAAACAAAATATATATACAGTACAGCTATTGGATTTTTAAATTTTTCTGATGATCAATTATTTTCATTATTTCCCAATTATTTTCATTATTTCCATTCCAATTATTCCAATCATTTCCAATTATTTACATCAATTATTTCCATTCTAACAATTTTTGAAGCAGAAACACACGGTACTTCTTACGGATGGAATATAGTTTTAAAGAAAATTATAAGTCAATGCGCTTCATAAAATTACGAGAGTAATTTTTGGGGATGAATTTAAATTTCATTAAAAACAACGTATAAAATCACAAATAGTAAAAATTTATTAAAAATCTATACACGTTTTGGTGTTACTATGGTACACCTTCATCAGTAGGATAAAATACGGGAATGGTAAAATCAGAGATGATCAAAATCAAACAGAGCAAATGTTTGCTGAACAGAAGGCCATAGGTTCGACTTTTCTTCACTTTTATCATCCATATATGTATTTCAGCTGTTGACTTGGATTTTTGGGAGAGTTACTATATCACCAGAAACAATGGTTTTATTGTTAATGATCTTACTGCTATACTATATTTGAAAAACATTCATTTTTTAAATTTTTGACTCTTTTAACTGTATATTTATCTCTTTGGTATGACGTAACCTCTGGCGGATTTTAAACATCTCTGCTTTAACCATTCTTATGTTTTATCCTACTGATGAAGGCGTACCGTTGTGACACCGAAACGAGCATTGATTTCAAATAAATTTTTACCATTTGTGATTTCAAAAGTAGTTTTTTTTTTAAAAAAATTTAACGTGTTTCAATCAGCTTTAAGTTTCATGTTTTTATTTTTTAAAAAACATTTTTAAGTAAGTACAAAGAAAGATTCTCAAGAGCCCTCACTATCCATTTGTGCCCAATTGCAAAGACGGAAAACAGTGTAACAAATAAAATAAAAATAATTTCTACTGAACTTGTCACAGAGTTATATTTTTCAAAATTCACTACCGCTTTCAAATTTAAAAGGATAAGAATAGTAATATAAATAAATATTAAAACTGTCAAATTCCTCCGTGGTTTCCCATTGGTGATTGAAATATTACTTGATCATCGTTTAATTTAATTATCATTAAAATTTTTAAATGATAAAAATTAAAAATTTTCCTGATTCAAAATAATATCTACAAAATTAAATTCTCAAAAAAAAAGTTACTTAAATAGTGTCGTTCCTATTTTTGATGTTACTTAAAAAAATATTATGATTGAAGAATAAAAGAAATTAATTTTATTTGTGTACCCCTTTCTAAATTTTATTATTTAAATTATACACATCCGTATGTCCCATATCATACTTGATTTTTTTTATTTATTTGTCTTCTGTAAATCTTTATTAATAAATAATATTACGTTACCTCGAGGGGTCGCATTTATACCAAGTCATATTTCGAATTTTTTCTGCTGTTGTAACAATAATTATACAAAATTTGTTCACAACTATTTCGTCAGACTTTTAAAATCTTAAAAAAAAAAAAAAAAAAAAAAAAAAAAAAAAAAAAAAATACTTTCAACTATCGAAGCAACTGACAAAATTATGATTTACAAGTAAGTTTAAGTTTATTTTAAGTAAAAAATATCAACACCTTAATTTACCCTCAGCATTGGTGCTAGCTTTAAAAAAAATGCAAAAAATTCTAAATATAAATTGATTACTTCTAGTTTTTATTATTTTATTCTTAGAGATATATGCATCAAAATCTTAATTTCAATTTTCTGACGTTGAATGAAAGTAGTACATTTAAAACATGCATATTGAAAACTTCGCGCAGTTATATTTATATATTTGCACTACAACAGTGGAAGAGACACAGTTCTTAGCATTTCTTTAAATTTCTCAAGAAATACATAGAAAATTATTTTCTAACTAAATAAATTAATTAAATGAAATAAAAAACAAACTGAATGAACACTAATGAACGAAACATTAATTAAATTTCATTGAAGTAAATAAATAAATAAATAGAGATCAAATCATACCTTCCGTTCGAATCGATATAAAAGCATGAGTTTTTCATCATTTCAAAAAGAATGAATAGTATTGTTTTTATAAACAATGACAATATCTTATATTTCTAACATTTAAAGTTTTTTTTTGTCCTAGGAACAAATTACAATTTCAAAAACTTTACCTTTAAATTACTTATTTACTAGAAAAAATTTCAAAAATTTGAATTTCTAGAAATTGACTAGAATAATAACGATTTATTTTAGCATGCATAATTTACTTTTCTATAATAAATGTCTAACAGCAAGTTGCTTACTTAGATCGTGGCTCCATCTCTCGTCTAATTTGTTAAAATAATTGCTTCAACATTTCAAGATATTTGTTGCCTAGAAACATATATATATTTCAATCACTGTAAATGTTTTAAGCATGCACATAAAATAGATAGTAAAAATACATTTTAATAAAACGGTGTCATATTGAACGATAAACTACATAAACTTCGTTATTTATCATTTCATTAAATGAAAATATTAATAAATAAAAAAGGTAAAAAGTTCAGTCAAGTCGTAAAATTTAATAAAAAACTAAACTGTTCTTAAAATTTTGATAAAACTGAATGAATATTGAAAAAAAAAAACAAACAAACATAAAGCTTGCGGCATTAAGTTTACCTTTGCACCATTGCGAAATTCTGACTTATATATGAGATTTTCTTCAAGTTTTGAGAAAAAGGAGAAGACTATTTAAACTTTGATCATAGAAGACTATTTAAACTCTAATAAGCATGTAGTCATATTGTGCAAAATAAAAAAAAATAAAAAAAAAATCGTTTTAATTAAATAAACAACTGTTAGTTTTCATTTATACGATTTTTAAAAAAAATCACTTACACTTATTGACAATATCGTTGTCCTTTTCTGAAAATAAACTGTAAAATTCCAGATCGAATTACTGTATAAAGTACCTACACTTTGGATGCATCATCCATCAAATCCATTTCACCGTAAAACCTATTTTACCGTAAAATATTAAACCGTAATTTTCGAAATAATATTTATTTAATTAGAATGATTCGGTGATTTTACGGTAAGAATTACTGTGAAAATTACGGTGTATCAGATTTTTTGTTCCGTAACATCAAAAGAGTCACAATCAGTAAAAGAGTCAGAAACAGTAAAAATTACGGGCCCCCTGAGGGCCGGTACTTTTTACCGTGGTTCTATCCGGAATTTTTTACACTGTACTTATTTACTTATGTAGCTTATTGTTGTATTTTGAAATGATGTTCAAAAATTAATTTCTTTCCATCATATTTTATAACAAAGGGAGTTTTAATTATTGGGACAAATTCATTGAATTAGTCAATGATATGATATTTTTCACTGCCTGCATCATCTAAAGGCAGTGAAACAAATATACAATTAAGCGAAATTTAATAAAAGGAACCTTAGAAAAATACTGTAGAATAAATATACTACAGAAATTATTTTTCTCATTTCAATATTAATATATTTGTTTACTCAATTTTTTAATTTTAATTTACATTTTTTATATTTCTTTCATTTATCTTTTTTAATGATTATAATTTATTTTACTGTGGATTTTAGGGTATGAGAGAAAAAAACACTGAACTGTTACTTTCACTGCATACACCTTCTTCACGCAGTGAAACAAATATGCAGAAAATCTAACATAGAATAAAATTTATTTCAAATTTTTCATTCAAATAGTATCTTTAAAAAAATATTTTCGTTGATTCATTACAATGTTTAGCACTTAGGCTAACGTTTATTTATTTATATTGTATTTTATTGTGAGCTTTAAGAAGTAAATTTTGATTCATTAGGTTTTTTTTCTTCCTATTCCTGTTTTTTTTCACTGGAGTGAAATTTATAAAGTGCAATTTTCTTAAAATATAACATGAATATATAACAATAATATCACAAATATTGTAATAACTAAGTCATTATCGTATATGTCATTAAGATGGTTATTTACATTTATTTGGGTAACACATGAATATTGACCAATGCAGAAATTTTGTTCACTAATTTATAAAATATCGTGATGTATCGTGGGATATCATTGTTTACTTGCAATTTATTGTGATATTAAAATTTCGAAATAGCCTACAACCAAAGTTTATGAAATCAAATAATTCAGGGAGAGAAATAGGCAGCTAATCCATAAATAATACATAAGTTGTTTCATAGTCATGCATTACTAAAAAAATTATGGTTCTTAAAATTTGTCACAAAATTCTAATCTGTTAATTTCTATTTAATCGAGGTCAAGGATATTTTAAGATTTAATAAGTTTGCGAACTCAGTTGGACCTCGATTATCCAAAGTAACTAATATTGGACTTACTTCGAATTGTAGCCATTACATCATGGTTTAATATATTTCGTGAAAAAGGCTTAAGAGTTTTATTTTAAGATTAACTTGCATAATTCTCACATATAGTGTTATTAATTCATCTTTTTAATGGATTAGTTTCTTCATCAATATTTATTTCTGAATCATTAGCTAATTTCATTGACTTTTTTTAAAAAAAAGTTCATTTCATTTGTTTTTATTTGGGAAAACTACTCTCAAAAATTGTTAAGGAATAAAAACAAATGAAATGAATTTCAAAAAAAGTTATTGAGTCTACTACGAAAGTTACTAACGACTTTAGTTTTAAGTTATCATATACATAAGTGTTGATGCGAGCATTTACACGATTGCTCTTATTTTACCTCAACACATACAGAATAATAATAAAATATTTTTGAAAATACAAATATTATTATTTTTTCATCATATAATCGAAATTTAAGTAGTCTTATTAAAATTTTAAAATAAATGCAAAATTTTAAAGAATGAAAAGGAAGTGAATTTATAAGCGAATTTATGAATGAATTAGCAAATAAATAATTAAATTAATATTTGTTGAGAATTTTGAACATTATTATAGTTTAAAGTAAACAAATTCATGAAGTATGAGTCAATTTATTTTAGAGGAAAATCAATAAAATTTCTGTTTCTTTTCCACATTTTTCAATGTTGAGAAAATCATTACTATGTAACTATCAGATTTGTTACGATTCAAAATATTTTAATTTTCACACGAGGAAAAAATTGTAGTAAAACTACTGTATATTATCGTATTGTATTATAATAATATCTTTGCTTACCGGAAATTCTGGTTTTCAAAATTACAGTTCTTATTTTCACACATTTGACAAAAAATACAATACTTTTTTTAATAAAAGTGTCTATGTTCAGTTTTTGGTTTCTTGTATACCTGCATCACTGCTTGAATATGCTCAATGCAGTTAATGTATAGATTCAGTATTTACTATTTATTCAATAAATTTATTAAAAAAATTAAATACCCTGTCAATAATTTGATGACTTAAATACGTAATTTTATAAATAAAATAATAATTGTAATGCGGATATAGAGTTACTAAATTGAAAGAAATAAACGTTTGCAGCAAAACTAAATTTTATTAGGTTCAATATACGAATTTTTTAATAAAAGTGAACAGATTTAATTTTTGGTTTCCTGTATAGCTGTCTCACGGCTTAAAGATGCTAAATACAGTGAATGCATAAATTCAGCAATTACTTTTTTTAATAAATTGATTTAAAAATATTAAATACTTTCTTGATAATTTGATGACTAAAATATATGATTTAATAAATAAAATTAAAATTGTAAAGCTGATAAATAAATACTAAATTCCAACAAATAAATAAATGCTTGCAGCAAATCTAAGATTTACCTATGTTTCAAACTACAGCTTATCGTATTAAAAATTAACTATTAACTTAATTTCTTTGGTTTCCTGTATAAATGCTTCACTGTTAGAAGATGTTGTATGCAGTGAAAGTAAGAATTCAGCATTAATTTAATTTAATTTACTGATTTATAAAATAATTCTGTTGTTATTATAAGGAATATTAAACTGATTATATTAAATGATTATATTATGACTAAATTAAACTGAATAGATAAATCAAGCGTTTCTAGCAATAAATTGTATTATATTTCAAAAACTGTTTTCTTTTTAATTAAAATCTGTCAGTTTTTGGAGTCCTGCTTACTTGTTGCACTGTTTAAAGATGCAGTATGCAATGAAAGTAAGAAATCAATATTTACTTCATTGCTTAAAATGATTCATAACATTAAATATCTTTTATATTATCTAATTTAATAAATAAATGTAATTAAGAACGTGGTTTAGAAAGGGAAAATTAATATAGATATTGAACTAAATTACTTTAATTTGATTATTCTTCAACTAAAACTTTTTTTAAAGCGCTCTTTTCCTTTTAGTTCTTCATATTCAGTATGTCTGCTTCTTGATTTGAAGAAGCTGCACGCAAGGAAAGTAAACATTTATTATTAATCTAAATTTATTAATCATTAAGGGAAATCAAATAACTTGTTACGTTAAAAATATAATATAATAAATAAAACTATAATTTTAAAGCTGACACAGAACTATTAAATTGGAATAAATAAATATACGTTTGTATCAACTTTAAACTTTATAACGTTTCAAAGTAAGTTTTTATTAAAGTATCTGTTTATTTAAGTTCTTGTTGACCGAATATATATCTTTTACTGTTTAAAAAAGCTTTATACAAAAATTATGCATCTCACTTGAAAAGAAGGATTTTTAAAACCTTTTTATTTCATTTTATTATTTTCTTCATTTCCATCGATTGCTTTGTTTTTGTAGATAGAGATCGAGATTTGGATTTTCGATAAATTTATTAAGCGATATCTCGTTCATTAGTCGCGTAACATCTGAGCTTGTATTTTCATCTTGTCCAGAGCTCCAGTTGAAATTTGAAATCTTTGGTAGAAAAATGATCAAAATATCAATTGGTGATAAACTTTTGCTTATAAGAGACAGGAAATGGTTGAATCTTGTATTGTTATCAGGCACAAATTTCCAGTTATAATTTGAGAATTTCAGCTACTTGGAAAGTGATCAAAATTCGATTGGCGATAAATTTTCTTGTAGCAGCCAGATCTTGATTAAAACATTTACTGTCATCAGAAGCTAAGCTTCTTTTGAAATATGAGATCTCTAACTGGTTCTGTAGTGTTTAAAATTTGAAATCCATCCTTACGAACACAAAACTGTATTGAATAAAACACGGTAAAAATTGTAAAAGCAACACCATACATAGTTTTTTTCCCTACTTTTCCTAAACTAATTACTTAATCATTAAGTTTTTTTCGTTTAGTAGTTCAGCACACCGCTATTTAATATAGTTTTCGGATAAGTACTTAACAAATTTTCAAAATTTCAGAATTTCCTCTAGATAGCAGCCCATTAGGCAAAAATATTTTCTTGCTTACATGGAAATGGTGGTGTTTTTCACCTAAAAACGATTGTAAGAAAAGCCGTATTCAATAATTTCGTCATTATACTACCCAAGCAATTCAATTCATTTGTCAACATAGTAAATTGAGTAGAATTTCTTCTCGCATGCGTCAGAAATTTATGAAAGGTGGGAAAAATGTGGATAGTCTTTTCATTTTTTTCTTGACAGCCAGTTTTGTCAGAAAATTACTCGACTCTCAAATATGCCTTCGCAATAATTTTGTAAGTTATAAAAAACTACGGAAGGTAACAAAAAAAAAAAAAAAAAAAGAATTTTTAAAACAACTCAAAAACTTTGGCAGACGATGTTATGATGTGAAATTTCTTCCACTATTGCTTTTTTGAAAACTTTTTCTACCACTTTATCCGTCTTTCAAAAGCACACACTCTGCAAAAAGTTCCAAAGAAATAAAATAAGAGAAAAATCTCAAATTCTTATGCCCCACCATTTGCTGGGTTTGCCGTTACTGGCCTGACATCATCCACTTCAAGACATCTTTTCTCATCGTTTTCATTTTTTCCCTCCAACTTTTCCATCTTTGTTCGAAGCCGCGCTATTGATTGAGCCACATCTTCAACCCGAAAAAAAAAAAAAAAAAAAAAAAAAAAAAAAAAAAAAAAAAAAAAAAAAAAAAAAANAAAAAAAAAAAAAAAGTAGAAAGCAGACGATAGACGAAGAACAATGTGGAAGAAGAAGCGCTTCGCCGTTCTATACGTCACATCTATCTTCGCTTTGGCGCGTAATGGTAGGTTTCAATGTCTTCTTGGAAGACATTTTTGCTTTTTCCAGAGTCTTTTGTTAAAATTTTTACTTTTACATTTCTTTTTCTTGCTTCCACTTTTCGAAAGATTTCTTTTATGGCGAAGATAACGACTTCTCATTTTTCCACTTGATAGGAATAAGCAGAACAAACGGTGAAAATTTTTCTTCTTAAAAATTAAAAAAGGAAGAAAGAAAATTTTTCTACGAACATTAAACAAGCAAAAAAATTCAACAAAAAAAGAAATACTGAACTAAAAACACATTTCGCCAAAGCATAGGTGACAACAACACGACTTATTGCAAAGATTATTGTGAGAAAAAAGTGTAACTTAGTTTCTTTCGAATCTAATCTGAAAGAATATTTTAAGTGTAGTTCTTGGAAATGACGTTTTACATCTGCCTAAATATTATATAACATATATTTTTAAATCTTGTGAAAATCTTTATTATTTGAACATTACTGTAGTTAAGAAAAAAAATCATCTTAAAAGTCAACAAATTAGAAATGTATAATTTTTTTAAAAAAGTATTTCAAGACCAATAATAAAGTATATAAATGCTTAGAATTGAAAAATATAATAAATTTATGAATATTTGAATGAATTTCTTGACTGATTTTAAAAAGTGACTTTTAACACCTGATACTAGTAAATTGAATTTTGTAGGACTTAGATCCTTTATTATATGATACTTGATGTTATATAGTAAAATTAGTAAATATTTATTATTTTTTATTATTAAATAGTAAATATTTATAGTAAATATTTATTATTTTATTTAAGAATGGTCGAAAAAATGTTGAATTGTAAGGTATGTGAATTTTCGTATCATTCTAAAGAAGATAATTTTACATGGCAAAATAGAAATTTTGAGCAAAAATCGGTAGAATAGCTCCTGAGAAATCGAATTTCAAATATCTGGCTTTTTTGAAATTCAATTTTTTAGGAACTATTCGACCGTTTTAGCTCACATTTTGTATTTTGCCATGTAAAATTATATTCTTTCAAATGATGCAAAAAAAATTGCATACCTAACAATTTAACATTTTTTTTAATATTATTAAATAAAATATTAAAAAATAATAAATATTTACTAAAAGTTATTTTTTTTATGGAATTGTTCTTGGATAAATGAATTTTATAATTGAGTGCAAAATTTTTCGAATTCGCTCAAAAAGTTCTCGAGATGTGGCGAAATTCGCAAAAAGTAAAATTAATATTAAGAGGATCAAACTTTAGAGCCCTCTTCTGGCCTAACTATTGAGACCATATTTCTCATTCCGCAGGTATCCTCTAAATTGGAATCCATTGAAAAAAAGGTATGTTTATTTAGAGAAATATTAGAATACTAGTGGGCTGCGCCCCCTGCTCGCTAACGCTCGCCAACCCCCGAAAATTGCTACGCAATCTTATATGGTTTGCTTCGCAAACCAAGCTCGCTTCGCTCGCTACTAACTTAGGTGCATTGCAAATGCACAAAATTCTAAGAATTCAAAACAATCATTCAAATCCATATAAAAACTTGTTTTTTAAAAAAATTGCATCTTTTTAGTAAATACTAAGTCATTAAAATAAATTTGAATTCAAATAAATGACATGTAATTCGTTAAACCTATTAGAAATGCGCTATAGTATAATTCGTGATATGAATCAAAAATCGTCAAATAAATTCGTGAAAAAAAGCGCTTTTAACAAAATACTAAAATAGAGATCTATCGACAAAGACTACTCACTTCTGCCTAGTTTAGTAGTATGAGATTGCCGCAGCTGATGCTCTGTGGTTCTTTCAGTTTACGTTTTTAAAAGCGCTACATGTTGAGCCACCTCATCTAGATTTGGCATGTGACATTTTTAGCGGCAATCATTGGTCGATTCGCCGTGTAAGAGAAATAGTAACGTAAACAAAACAAAGCAAACGTTGCCACCGGCAGAAAAGAAATATAGCTAAAATTTGGGAGCCACGTAAGAGAATTATATATATTAGATGTATATTAGAGTTTATGAGCCTGATTTCGTAACTTGAAATATTGTCTGCACTTATTAATTAGCATATTTAATGTCACCCCCTCGAGCCATTAAGATTAAGTATTAGAACGTGAAGATCAGATCATTAGATCAAAAGTTATTCAGGTTGATCCTTTTTTTGCGCATTGTACATTGACATTGCATCACATTGAAAAAAATTCAACAGTCTTGCAACAAAAAAAGAAGTGTTTAGCATAGGTGATCCATTCAAAAAGTATCCAACCGAATTTTTTTTTTCGATTTTCGGTGTACACTGAAAAATTACTTCTTTAAAAAATTTCAACGGAAAAAAAGTATCGGAGGTACGTGATTTGCTCAAGTATCCGACCTTAATTTTTTCAAATATTGTCTTAAATACTTTAATGAAATTAAATACTTTCGCCAACTGGACTGTGTAGGGGTCAGGGAACTGACCTTGTATCAGAAAGGTTCTGTGTTGGAATCCCGGGCAAGGCATGGATGTTCTTTCATTCTCTGTACTATCTGTCCTTATTATAGGAGCAACGTTTCCCCATCTAATATGGTGCCCTTGATAGAGTGGCCTGCAAAACTGTCCTGTAAAATGCCTGAGTTGACGAAATGTAAACACAGGCGGGCATTGGAAATAAAAATTTAAAAAAAACTTTAATAATTTGCTTGTATAGACACACTGTTTTGCGTTCAGAGTCTTTCAACATTAAAAAAAAGTATTTAAGACGCTTGATAAGCTCAAAAAGCATATGGCATTAAATCTTCTTTATTCATTTAATTTTTCTTCTTTTGGTATTAATTGATAGAAATACTTTAACATCTGTTTTGAATTGACAAAAATCTAACAGTTTTTTGTAGACGATGAAAGACCACTTCAGAAATTGCCCCATTTTTGTTGAGAATGAAAATCATTCACGTCAAGTAAGATCATCAGGTAATGTAATGTAATGAAAATAAAATAAAATTAGCTAAATTTTAAAAAAAAAGATCTTGGTTAAAAAGTTGATGAAAAATAGTCTATGATCTTACATGTTAGGTGACTATTAGAACTGTATTGTGCATTTATTTCAATGAAAAAGTTGCAACAACAAAAAAGTAGAGTTTTCACATTGCCATAATATTTTTAATTCTGTTCTTACCATGTTGCTGAATTTTCTTTAAAATGAAAACTCCTATGCTTAGACAAGGAAAGGTTCGTATTTTTTTTGCATGGCTCATAAGCAAACACAAAAAATTTATGGAAAACGAAATTTTTCTAGATATTCGTCTGTAAATGGCTAATAAAATCCAGCGTGGAAAGCTAGCCGCTTCAAGGATAATTTAAAGGGCATTTTAACACAATATAATCCAAAGCTCTTTATATATTTGCCACATAATCTATGTTCTTTGACAGAACAGTTAGTAAACCTGAATGTATTCTAAAATTTCAGCCCTGTCAGTTTTTAATATCTCCCATCGTTTAATGGCAAACGAGAAATTGATACATTACAATCCACTTTTATGAAGAATTAGAAAACCACGTCGGAATGTTACAACTGTAAAAATACTGTATTTTTCTCCCTGTTGACTGTACATTAATTCGAAAATAACATTTATTATCGCCTGCAAAAAGTGTTTATTACAACCTGCATTTAACGGCCCCATCACTTATTATTTCAAAGCTTATCTTCATCCACGATCTAGCTCAACCTTTCAAGGTCACCTATATCTGTATTTCATTAAGTCTGCACTTTTACAAACACACCGAGGTTGCAATCAGACGATAGGTAAATTGCTTCAATTTTCGGAGGGGCTCTTTTTTTTTTATCCTCCTGTTATCCCCCTCTTTTTCACTCCCCCACTTTTACCTCTACCGATCGAGAGGTTAATTTGGAAAATCGTTTTCAGTTATGGAATAAATCTAAATGTCAATACGTTATTTATATAATTGTAGAATGTGAGTGCAGGTAAGGTTTATAGAATAAAAGATGAAGCAAACGATAATTTGGTCACTTACGTAGGTGTGGTTAGTTTAAGTGTCATAACTGAGAAATGAGTTCGAAAATGGCCAAAATTTTATGAACTTTTCGTTACGATAATGATTATACTAGATATTTCAGTCAATTATACAAATAAACAAAACTGCCAGAAACTATTCGACAATAGAGGACTTTAAAACTATTTTTAATAAAATTGCCTTCGATTTTTAAAAAAAGTAAACTAATAATGTTAGATGCACGTAAAATTTAAATTGATATTTTATGAAAAAACTATTTTACGCAAGTTAAAGGAATTACAGAAGTTTTATTAGTCTTTTTTTATTGTTTTTATCGTTTTTTTTTACGTGCTTTATTAGTATCGTTTATTATTAAATTGCTAAAAAAATAAAACCTAGCTTTCCTTCAAAGAAAACATTTAAAACTTGGACTTAAAATCTTAATGTTCAAACTTTGATACTCATGCAATCTGATACTCAAATAATTTGACATTCAAACACGTTGTAGTACAACAATTCATAATCTAATATATATAATTCTCTTACGTGGCTCCCAAATTTTGGCTGTATTTCTTTTCCGCCGGTGGCAACGTTTGCTTTGTTTTGTTTACGTTACTATTTCTCTTACACGGCGAATCGACCAATGATTGCCGCTAAAAATGTCAAATATAGCTGAGGTGGCTCAACATATAGCGCTTTTAAAAACGGAAACTGAAATAACCAGAGAGCATCAGCTGCGGCAATCTCATACTATTAAGCTAGGCAGAAGTAAGTAGTCTTTGTCGATAGATCTCTATTTTAGTATTTTGTCGAAAGCACTTTTTTTTTCACGAATTTAAATATTACGAATTTATTTGACGATTTTTGATTTATATTCTGAATTATACTATAGCACATTTCTAATAGGTTTAACGAATTACATGTCATTTATTTGAATTCAAATTTGTTTTAAGGACTTAGTATTTACTAAAAAGATATAGTTCAAAAAAAAAAAAGTTTTTATATGGATTTGAATGATTGTTTTGAATTCTTAGAATTTTGAGCATTTGCAATGTACTTAAGTTAGTAGCGAGTGAAGCGAGCTTGGTTTGCGAAGCAAACCATATAAATTTGCGTAGCAATTTTCGGGGGTTGGCGAGCGTTAGCGGGCAGGGGGCGCAGCCCACTAGTTCAAAGGATTTGAAGTACGATATTAACAATTACTAAAGGAAGTGCTTAGACTTGAACCAATGTGTTATAAAAAAGTTAACAGAATGACAAACGTTTTATTATTATTGTCCTATATAATTTTTTACGTGCTTTTTTCGTACCGTCTATTGTCAAGTTTTAAAACAATGAAAACCCAATTTTCATTTTCTCCATAAAAGACATTTTAGACTTGAACTTTAAAAAACTTTAAGGAATAAACTTTGATACTCAAGCAATCTGATACTCAAATAATTTGATACTGAAACTATTTCAAACACGCCGCAGTGCAACAATTTAAAGTTGTTGTACAGTGAAACATATTAACAATTTATAATTGTTGTACTGTAAAATTTTAGACTTGAATTAATTTGTTCTAAAACTAAAGATTAAAGTTGAAAAGTTGAAAATAATTTCGTAAATAACTAATTAATGAAATCATTTTCTCACAAATTTTCGCCCCCTTCATCATTTTTTTATAAATAAAATGAAGCACATTGAGATTTTTTTTTTTTAAGGCATAGAATTTGGTACAGCAATAGTCTAGAAAACTTCTGTAAAATTCCAAAAAAAAAAAAGTTTTAGCGAATTTTAAATAGCAAATGTGAAGCTTAGTAAATTTAAAGGTGTTTTACTGAAAAAGATGAATATAAATATTTGCCGAGAAAATAGAAAAGTGACAAAAATGTGTGGTATTTATATATTTGGCATTTTTGCAAGATAACCTATCTATTGCAAAAAATGTTTGTTTCATAAATAAATTTTGTTTTTAGCAGTTTTTTGGAATACTTTTTAACGTTCATAACACTAGCATTATACTGTTAGAAACTTCTCAGAAAAAATGGTTAAATAACAATTTATTTGATTATTTTACTATATTCAAACAAAACAGTCAAATAACTATACATAAGATGGTATTTAAACTGTTTACTATGAGAAAAACCGTTTATTAACTGCTTTCCCCTAATACGGTTAAACAACCAGAATTTTATCGCACCAACTACATCCATCCAATGAACCCAATTAGTTGATTGTAGATGAGTACATATTATAGCCAAGAGAGCTAATCTGTCCGTCTCGTGACCGACAGAACGGAGGTTCGAGACCCAGCGATGACACCATAATTATTTCTACATTCCCTTCAGCACATGAAGAGCTTCTAGTAACTTGCACAACCCAGTTTGTACCAATTTGTACTCTCCAATGGCATTATCTAACGGAATGCCAAGCTCCTATGTCCAGTTAAATGTCGTTTTTGCTGTTTTGTAACCACGCTAGTTGTAAATGGTTAAAAACCCGTATAGTTTTGTATTCACGGTTTGTTTCATACTAATTATAAACGGTTTCAAAACCGAAAAGTTAAAAATGTTCGTTACTGTAAATTTTACGATTAATTGACTGGACAGACTGCTACCGGTTTTTTAACCATAATTTTAGAATGAGACAGTGTAGAAAGAAAACAATTGTCGAGACACTTTTTTCGAAATTTCTTTTGAAGCATTTACGCTTTTCTTCATTTGTAAGGTAGAATAATCAGACTCCACAATTTCGTGACCAATGGTCATGATGGAGGCAATGTAGCCAGCATTGCGCAAGATCCGCCTTTACTTTACAGACCAACTGGTACACATTAATATAAAGTTGGATGATCTTAAAAATGCTTGGCGATTGAAACCCAGCCCTTAACAATGGTCTGTGCCTTAACCACTGAACCATCGTTGCTCAAAATATCAATAGGTTAGTGCGAAAAATTTAATTGAATCAATTGAAAAAAAATTTTTTTTTAAAAACTTTGGAATGTAACATTAAAACTATTTTAATGAAAATATATGAGTTACGTAAAACCCATTGCAGTTTAAATCCTGTTTACTTCATCCTTCTCATCCAGGAGCTACAGCACTTGTAGTGCCCTGGCCATCTACAAGAATTTGGACCATTCTTTTCTGCAAGTCGCCTTTTCCTTGTAGTTGATAATTTTAAGTAATTTTCACATTATTCTCTCAATATAGACCACATTTTAAACCACTCTTCAGATTTTAAATCTCTTGGATTTCTAATAATCTTTCAACATTTCTCTCCAAGTCCATTCTTAATATAGTTTACTAAAACATTGGATCTTTTTTATTGGGTAGGGGAGAGTGGGGTCAATTGTAACAGGGTACGATTGTAACAGACCAAAAATTTCGAGTGTCGGGTTCAAGATTTGGTTCCTAGGTGACGCACAAGGTGTATTTAATAAATCTACATGTACACCCCTGCTGGCAGCCATTTTTATGTACTTTTGAAAGAGTTACATCACAAAAGATATTTTTACACTACGTAAGTACTTTTTTTTTGGTATTAGAATATTATATTGTAACAAAGTAATTTTGTTTAAAGAAATAAAAATTATTAACCGAATATGCAAGTGGACACCTTAATTAACATTTCAAAAAAAATATTAGTTTTGTTAATTAACTAGCATTGTTTTTAACAAATGAAGCTGAAATGGCGTCTTGGGGACGATTGTAACAATAAGTAAAGGGACGATTGTAACAGTTAAAAATAAATAATCTTATGTTTACAAACCATTACTTAACTCTTTAAGAACCACCAATAGTTTCCTATATCATTTATATTACATTGCATGTGCATTATTTCATTTGCCACCTTTCACAGCATAAATTACAATTTTTAACCCCTTAAAGTTAAAAGTTTAACCCTTTAGGTCTCTGCTCATTATTATTTTTACTCCTAAAATATCACTACTATTTTGATCAATAAAAAAATATATCACAACTATGATAATATGTATAGTTTTAGTTGAATTTATGAACTGCTACAATTGACCCCGTAAGTGAGGACAATTGTAACAAGTGCACGACTGTCAAAAATTGTTAATAACTAATATAATAACATTTAAAATAAGGTATTTTTTTTCTAGTAGAAGATAGACTACTTTACTCGTCTGTCAATTAATACTAATAATATATTGGATTTTTTGTTAGTTAAAAATAGTTATGTAAAAAATGTTACAATTGACCCCACTCTCCCCTACTTACAATGTTTGGTTACTTATATTTACAAAATATGTATCTATTTTGCCTTGCATATTGCTCTAAAAGTGTTCTGCAGAATTTCCGTTTCCATGTTCATAAAAGATCAAAATTGCTATTATTTGAAGATCGTGTGTCAGATGAATTGATAATAATTTGCTTCAAATGCTATTTGATTATATTTGTTGAGTGAGTGAATTGTTTCAGTTGAATTGGCTTTTGTCGACCTAATTTTTTAGGCCTTTCATATGATGAACTTCAACTTACCTCGTTTAGAAGAAATTCCAAAATTTTTTTTTTTTTTTTAGTATAACTCTTTAATTGAATTTAATTTTTTTGCTTGGAATTGCATTCTATTTTTGAGTAATATGCTTCAGTTCTGAGATTTAATTGATCAGACGCAGATCGATCGATTTAATACTATGTTCTAAACTAATATAAATCAATCTAAAAATATCTATCAAACTTATGCTTACGTTCTAAAAGTTTTCGATCAAGATCTATTTCGCTTTATACCCAAATTTATAAACAACTTACATCGAATTGGAAAAACGTGATTAAAGTTTTCACTATGATAGAAAAAGATTTTTACCAGTAAAATATGTGATACTTTTAAAATTTGATCGCTCGCTTCTTTTAAAAAAATATCCACAAAAACGTGAACAATATTTTATACCACAAACAAAAAATATGTTCTAAATGAAACTTCTAATTTATTACACAATCCAGGACATTATCAATTCGATCGCCAGAACATAAAATGTAGTAACACGCGGTGGCCCATACCAACATGAATGATGAGCAACATTTAGAATTAACAGCTTTAATTCAAGAACTTGACATATTTTCCTTATATTACCAAATCGTGCGAAGGGTCTGGGAAGATATAATATTTCCCTCCCCCTTATCATGATGATACTACCTCCCCCTTTAACATAACCCCCCTTAATGTAGCTCCAGAAGCAAAGGTTACACCCAGCTTCAGGGTCTATAAATCAAAGGAGTCTAGGTTGTCTCATTATCATCTTAAGACAGCGGCAAAAGCAGATGGGTTCGGAAGAAGAACACCTTCGCCTTATCTTTACATCTTATCCCAGGTAAAGAAAGCTTCCACTCTTCTTTGGAGAAGTTCGAATCTTCCCTTGCTAGTTACTGTGTCCGCTGAGATAGCATCTTTCGTGTTTGCTCCGTCTTCGAACAAGAGTAGAGGAATGAAATTAGAAACAAAAAAATTTTGTAGAAATTAATGTATGCGTTATGAATCGTATGGGAAGCTCGGATTGGTGCATTGAATTTCTGGGAGAAAACGATCATTTGTCGGAAAAATTGCAAAATTTTGATTTGGTTTTTGTGTGAAAAAGAAATTATTTCGAAAAAGCGCACTATTGTATAAAAATGGACATTTGTCTAGAACAGTGGTTTCCAACTGGTGGCCCGGGGGCCGCAGCCGGCCCACAAAGCTTTTCTTTGCAGCCCGCGAACTAAAATATATTAGTTGTCATTTTTTGCGGACAATTTTCGTAAAAAATCTGTATGGGTTTAAAATACTTTTCTCGTTAATAAAAACTTAATTTCTTCGTTTCTGTGAAATTTAACATACCAACGGTTCAAAAAAATTTATTTCTCAGGTTTCGTATCCAAGGAAATATTAATTCAAATACAAAAATAATCGTGTATGTTGCTCTTTTTTCTTTCATTTTTTTTTGTATTTTGTGAATATAATTTAGCATGCGTGTATCAGAAATTTTCTCGAAGAAATTCTCCGATTTAACTTTTTGAAACCACTCATTTTGGACGAAAATATTTACACACACATTTGTAAATTTTAAATTTAAAATGTTAATATCTATTCTTTGGTGGTTGCAGCAGACAAACCTCAATTTTCTCATTGAGCATTTTGTGTTAATACCAACCTTTTTAAAGTTTTATATCTTAACAATTAGATATCTGTTGCACATTAATTGTTTAATACTTAGGTGCACATTAAAGTTACTGTAGTCCGATTTTTTTTAATATGCAATTAAATATTTTTAAAAATCTATTTGTTATTTTAATTTGTAATTCAATACTTTTGTTTTGTACAACTTGGTAAAAATCTGACAGTAATGTTTAATGTTCCTTCAAACAAAAAAGAGTCCCACATAAAATTTTGATAGAGTTGTGGCCCGCCATTTGATTTGTGTTTTTAATTGTGGCCCCTGGCCTCATGTAAGTTGGAAACCCCTGGTCTAGAAACACCAAATTCGATATGATGTGTTAAATTTTTTCAGCAAAAGTGAAAAGTCTAAGAAACATGGCATTTTATATGGGGAATAAAATTTTTCTGTGAAAATGAACATTTATATGCTTTCACACAAAACACACATATTAGAATCTACTGCGATAGCATTTTTTATGTTTACTCCGTCTTCGAACAAGGGTTGAGGAATGAAATTAGAAACAAAAATATTGTAAAAATTAATGTATTCGTTATGAATCGTATGGGAAGCTTGGACTGATGCATTGAATTATTTGTCGGCAAAATCACAAACTTTACAGGTGCATTGTATTTAACGAGTTAAAGCTAATAGACTAACTCTAATTTTAAATTTTTTTAAGCAGTTTTCTTTAGGAAATATTACTAATTAATAGAAAATTAATTGAAGTTTTTTAAAATCTGCAGTTCATTTCCAGCTCGTGTGTTATATCTGCAGATAATTTTTTAATATAAAATTGTAAATTTTTTTTGAACGGTTCAAAAATTTTTAAACTTAAAAATTGTGTGAGAAATAATCGTTAGATGCTATGAAATTCTGCAGAGGTTGACGATTTGCTGAAAAATATCTGACACCTGAATGCGTGCAATGATCTTAAAAAAAAAAAAAATTAATATTGTTTATAATTTTGATAAGAAGTATAGTTTTTATTTTCTTTATACGAAAAAGTTCGACTACTATAGTGTTTTCTTTTTAATATTTAATACACATGAAAGTAAAACATTTTCCTTTTACCTTCAATCCCTATAGCAAAACTTACGAAATGAAACTACAGCTCTATCTACAAAAATTCAAATTTGACAACGACAAAGATTACACATGCAAAGAAATTTTTGGTTATATTTATACAAGAACTTAATATTTTATTTTATAACCGTCGTTGAACAGCCGACCCAATTTCATGGGTTTACGACTACTTACGTTCAACTCCGTAGCCTTGTAATTTTGAACCAATCCAGAAGACAAGGAAACTCCGGGATCAGTACCCCCAGAGATATTGATTTGTTGTGGGAACATGGAGGACTTTGAGACTCGACAGATTTAACGTGCATCAGTCACCATTTACTACACGGGGAGTCCTCGACCGGCGAGGATCGAACCCACGACCTCTTGGATATGGGCCCAGCGCCCTACCGACCAGGCTATCCCGGCCCCCAAGAACTTAATATTGTTTAATTCGGGAGTGGGGATTTCAAATCAGAAAATGGTTTAGCTCCAAAACCAATTGATTTTTTTAAACTGATAATTTTGTTTAGCTTATGCCGAAAAATACTTTAAAACGTTATATATAAAAGGGGGGTGGCGTAAATGTTGGGATATTTCGTTGTACTCGGCTAGGGGCGCACTCCATATTATGAACTGTTCAGAAGCACACGTAGAAACAGATCATAAAAGTGAAGTATCCCAAAAGGCGTATGATGATGCTTCCAGGGATGGGTTTCGAAGCATTGATCCTGATATGGGCCCTAACTCCCCCAGAAGATTGTCGCAACATTAACGTGACTTCTTGTTAAATGTAACGTTTTTAAACTTGTAAATTTCATCAAAAAGTAAGCTAAATTTTTTTCTATTTTTTTCATTTTTTTTTAAAAAAGAACATATAGCGTGAAGAGAGAAACTGACTGCAGGTTTGAACTCAGCGATACAGAAGTATCTAAGAAATTTTATTTAGTATCCGTCCAAAACTTTTATGCAACCAAGAAAATCTCCTATGGTTAGTTTGACGGTAAGGGGACTCTAGTCCATGGAGGACCTCTCTACCACCGAAGATATTTTTACTTCAGCACCGTGGTTGGTGCAAAATGGGTGTGGAATTCGCATCGACTAGCCATTGCTGGGATTTACCTCATTGGCAGGCGAACTCCCTATCCCCTGAGCCACCATGACTCTCAGAGATGTATTATATTTTATAACCGTCATTGAACAGCCGACCCAATTTCGGGTTTACGACAACTAATGCTCATCTCCGTAGTCTTGTAATTTTGAAAAATTCCAAAAGACAAGGAAACTCCTGGATCAGTATCTCCATAGGTATGATTTGTTATGAGATCATGGAGGACTTTGTGACTCGACAGATTCAGCGTGCATCAGTCACCATTTACTGCACGGGGAGTCTTCGGCCGGGAGGGATAGAGACTACGACCTCTTGGACATGGGCCCAGTGCCCTACCAACCAGGCTATTCCGGCCTAATTTAGAGATGTATTAAAAAGGAATTCTGCCTCCGATTTATTTGTTTGTTTTTCAAAAATGAAATCAAACTTAAATGAAAAATAATATGCAGCGCCCTCTGCCACGCTGGAGGGTTTCAGCCACCGGGCTTCCGACGAATTCATTCCATTTTCATTCAGGTTTTTCTATGCATTTGGAATAACAGCCAATAATCACCCTCCCTAAACACACATCAAAATATAAAAATAAGAGATTCTCAGAAAATAGTTTGTACGTGAAGGATAGCACGTGGCAATGAATTGTCCGGAGTAGTACAAACCATTTTGTGAGTCAGAGTTTCTTTGATGAGAGAGATTTTCCTCCCTACGTTAATGGGGGACACGGAGTGCCACGCCCTGGCACCACCCTCGCTACACCCCCTAATCCAGACCGCCACTGAATGTGCACTTTTCTGCCTAGCATCTATCGAATTTCATTCCGTTAGCTGCTCCTCTATATTTATCAATGTAATTGTAGAAAAAATATTAAAGATATGCACTTGATGAAAATAATATAAATATTCATCGGTCAGACTTTTTTTTGGTTTTTTGAATTTAAAAAAAAAAAATGGTAATTTTTATTTTGCTAGCTATTCTTTATGCAGAAAATATCTGAACAGGAAAAGTTAACAAACATATCAAAACGAAACTTTTATTTAACTCAGGATAATATTTTCAACACAATTTTGATATATTTTTTTTAAATGTAGGTTTTATTGTTTTAGTGTTTTATGCATAACGAGGCCATACAGAAATGCCCAAAAAATTTAAAATTTTCAGAAACACTAATTTGGCATAAATTGAATTTTAAATCATTATTGTATAAATTATTTCTTGCCACTTAAAAAGTATAAAAATTATTAAATAGCACAAACAATTTAAAAAAACACATCTTTTAAAATTTTAAATTTTTTTAAAATAAAATAACTATTATTTATTTATTGCAAATTGAAATTTAGATTCTTGGTAGGTATATTATTTACGTTGCATTAGAACTGCACAATGGGCTATTGGCGACGGTCTTTATTTCGACCATATAAGAAGTGTGCACAGTGCATTCCCCTGGTGAAATATAAAATCTTTCTATAAAGTTGCGAAACAAAAGCTATATGAGTTCCTCATTATCATCCCATAATTATGACTTCAGAGTTGTAGGCGCAATGTAGAGTAAGATTGATTTTTTAGCTGTGAAAATTGGTCCCCTTATTGAAAAGGAATCCTTTTAAATCAATAACTTCAAATAATATTTTGCTGCACTAATTGAGATTTTAGATTCTGATCAGAATCAGATTTTTAAATAAAAACTATAATTTTTTTTTTTTTTAAAGAAAGTGCTTGTGAAATGTAAGAACGATGGAATTTATAACTTAAAACTATAAAACTTTTTTTCTAATCTTCACGTTTAATTTTTTAGTTTTAGACTTATAAACATAAATATTTAAATTGCCAATTTTTTAAAAAAAATCTTTAAATTAATACAACATTTTACAACTGACATTGATGTTTGTCTGCAGGAGGAATAGAAACTGGCCATATATTGAAGGCAATAATTTTTATTGTTGGTAATTTGTAGCTTAATGATTAGCCCAAATAAAGTTTATGCAAGATTTCCTAACCAAACAAATTATCTGAAAAAATTAATAGTACAATTGGCGCGTAACATTATTATTCTCCTTTCAATGCAAATAAATAATATTCTACTAATAATTCTAAGTAAGACTGTTATTTTAGATAATTGTTTTTATTTTCATACCAGCGAGAACTTCTTAAAAAAATAAAAATAAATTAATTCTGACCACGCACACACGCAATGAATTTTACAATTGTTACAATTAAATAATACAAATATATAAAACAAGAAACAGATAAAAAATTATTTTTCAACTATTAAAACAAAAGAACTAGTATAGTGCTATCTTCTATAAAATTTCGTTGTCGCTGATACCGAAATTTAAAATAAAATAATGTTATAAATCTGGGCATTAATTGAAATTGCTTCTTACAAGTCTTAATATCATACAATCTTTAAAAAAATTGAACATAAAAACGTTGAAATATCATATTTTACAAACTCTTAATAGGAGTAATTCCGAATCTTTTTATAAACTCCTTGAAAAGAAATAATTTCAAAACACAATGCGGAAAAAAAGAGAAGAAAAAAAGAAGTCAAAATAGTATAATCTTTTACAAATTACACTCATTTTTTGCTCAGTTAAACTTTTTGAATAGAAATAATTCCGAAATAAATGTAAAAAATTTAGAATTATCACATAATATAAATTGTAATCATTTTTTAAAGTCAGTTTAACACTTTGAAGTGCTTTACATCATAATAGCGGTGTTCATAAATAATAAACATGTAATATTTATGAACAACTATCTTTCTATCAACCTTCAGTGACGAAATAGTTGTTCAGAATTTATGATCAAATTATGGTTCCGGACGATAAAAATCTATGAAAAATACTAATATTAGGCTTGAAGCTCACAATTAGTTTAAGAGCTTCGGCGGAAAAAAGTAACCATTAAAACGCTCTTCTGTATCTACTGGTGTTTAATTTCCCTGTCATAGATATTCATAAAAGAACCCAACATTTCAGCCCCGGTGCCTTTTTTTTCGTTATTTTTTTAGCCTCTATCTGTTGAAATCTGATAGATTTGTTTCAAACTTGTTTTTATGAAACATTTGATGACATTTCTTTGCTATAAATAGATTAGTCCAGGAAATAAAGTTTTCTTTAAGTTCAGCGTTTAATGATGTTATATAAAATTAAAGAATATTTAAAATGACAGTTTTTAGTCCATATCGGATGCTAATTTTCATTTTTCGGTAAACAAAAAGTGATGAATGCAAACGTATATTTTAATTTAAGCGTATTTTACATTTCAGCTCACTGTAAAAACTTTTCATGTCACCAAACATGGCGACAGCAATTATGACACCGAAATGGCGTGAACCAAGCTCAGTTTCTGGAGCATTGAAACACCAAGAATATTCTTTAAACTCTGTGTGTAGCAGATGCCAAGATTTTCGGTATTCAGTAACAAAAATATTTATAATTATAATATGATATAAAAAACATATAATGAAAAAAAAACATAAGAGTCAGCACAGTTATTTTTACGTGACAATATAAAGTAAGAATGATTTATTTAGGATGCATATATTCACTAAATCTTAAGTAAAAATTAATTTGTAAATCAAACAAATATACGAGTAGTACAAGGAGAATATTAAAACGAACTCGAACTAGGCTTAATAGAATTAGGCTTAACAGTAGGCTTAACAGAACCGAAGCGGATATATATTTTACATTATAAAATTTTTAATACATTTTTAGAGAATTAAGAAAATAAAAAATAACAATCCTACTTACACAACTAAAAACGTACATAAATATTTTAATGGTCTAACTTTTGTTTCCATAAATGTAATAGCATTGAAGACATCAACTAACTCGTGTGAATTTGTATCCAAATGTATACATCTACAGATGATTTTTAATGCACGCCAACAGTGGTGTTTTCAGAAGCGAGGTATTTAACTCATGGTGCGAAAGCACGTGAGAATAATGCAAACTTTTCCCATTAAAATTTATTTACGCATTTTAAATTGTATATGGAAATTCGACTTGAAAAAAAAAGTTTTCCCTCATATAATTTCTTGGGTTGTTCAAACATAAAATTAAGAGAGATAGTACAACACAGCTTTTAAAGTGCAGTTTTTAGAAATGATTAATATAAGTAAAAACATGAGTTTCCAAATCATGAACAACTTAAAATATATGGAATTATGGCTAGAAAATTTCTTTTTACCACAAAGTGCGCTTTTATATGTAATATTTTATCGTGGTAAATTATTTTAAACTTATTATATAAAGCATTTTATGCTAAATATACTATTTTAACATTTTATTTAAAAAACAACAGTGAACAACTGACACAGCTGAACTTAACACAGCTTTAAATCTTTCACATTTGTCAACAAACGCTTGAAGTGGCTAACAAGCTAATTTTTTGCATCAAACTTTTAATTTTCTACTATCGATTGAATCATTTAATTTATTGATTATCCATCTGGGCTTGAACCAATCCAGAAAGCAAGGAAACTCCTGTATCAGTACCCCCAGAGGTATTGATTTGTTATGGGAGCATGGAGGACTTTGTGACTCGACAGGTTTAACCTGCATCAGCCACCATTTACTGCACGGGGAATCTTCAGCAGCCGGGGATTGAACCCACGAACTCTTGGACATGGGTCCAGTGCCTTACCAACCAGATTATCCCGGCCTCAGTAATGCAGCATTGGAGTAAGTTTTTAAATATTGAAAATTGGACCACAAATGCTTTTCATTTTCACAAAACTGGCTTAATTCCATATAGACGTTTTTCGCCATTTTCAAAATAAGCGTAGACAGGTCAAGACAGTAATAAAAATTGCAATCACATATTGGAAAGAAAAAAAATGTATAAATATCACTGATTGTGATGAAAAAATCTTAAGAATCCAAATATCGCTAATAAATCCTATATCAATAATTAATGTAGATTTGTTTATTATTTGTTTATTATCATTGTTTATTATATTATTTACTTCTTCATAATAAACTTCTATCACCGCCAGAAATCTACCGTCTTTTGAAAAATATTCACTGAACATTTTATTTTTGTTATTTTTGCGTTTTAAAAATAACAAAAATAAAATTATTTTCTACTTGTAAGTCCACTATGTAAAGCTGTTTTTTAAAACATTTTATTTTATTATATTTATAGTTGATAAAAGTGAGGCAATAATCGAAGCACAGCAACTCCATACAATCTATGGTGAAAACAATTTTCAAGCGATGGTTTAATGCAAATATATGAAACCATTTACTCTACTTTAATGCAATCACGCGTAGCTTGTAACCTAAAGTTGCGGTAAATTTTCAAAGGATATAAGGCTTATTTAAAATTCGATGCAACCCAGATTCACCTAATTTCTAGAAAATTCTTTCCTTCGAATCAAGGTGTGTCACTTTAACAATCGGAAATTTAGCACCGCAAAACCGATTTGTTGAGAAAAAGATTCCGAATATTTATGCTCGATTCTTGAACATTCTCTTCGAAATGGGTTCAAGCAATTACATGCCATTTGTATCTTTGTTTTCTATTGTGGTCGCATTTCTTAGTACAGGTTTCAAGAGAGAAAAGCTGTTGAATTGATTATTGCGTCATCAGCAAAATTTATCTAATGATTTATAGTAGAATATTATTTAAAAAGCGTGCATTACCGTTATTTTATCAACAAATAGTCTTGATTATTTTGTATTATGTTAGTATTTTGTTTATTTTTTTAAATTTGAAACATCACAAGCCTAGAAAATGAAAATAATGATGATAGAAAATTAGTTAAATAATTCAGCTCTTTTCGTTTATTACATTATAATTAAGTATTTATTATAATTAAGTATAAAAATAAAAGAACATGTTAATTGAAATTTAGTGAGCTAGTGGGCTGCGCCCCCTGCTCGCTAACGCTCGCCAACCCCCGAAAATTGCTACGCAATCTTATATGGTTCGCTTCGCAAACCAAGCTCGCTTCGCTCGCTGCTAACTTAGGTACATTGCAAATACACAAAATTCTAAGAATTCAAAACAATCATTCAAATCCATATAACAACTTTTTTTTAAAAAAAAAATTACATCTTTTTAGTAAATACTAAGTCATTAAAATAAATTTGAATTCAAATAAATGACATGTAATTCGTTAAACCTATTAGAAATGTGCTATAGTATAAAATCTTAAAGCGTAACAGCACGACTGAGACTCATTTTTCAATGAATAACTAATAACAATAGTAAAACAAATAAATTCGTGATATAAATCAAAAATCGTCAAATAAATTCGCAATGTATAAACTCGTGAAAAAAAGCGCTTTCGACAAAATACTAAAATAGAGATCTATCGACAAAGACTACTCACTTCTGCCTAGCTTATGCTCTCTCTAGTTTTTTCAGTTTCCGTTTTTAAAAGAGCTATATGTTGAGCCATCTCAGCTAGATTTGGCATGTGACATTTTTAGCGGCAATCATTAGTCGATTTTCTAGCGTTGCCATTCGGGAAGTTTTAATGGGTTTTTTTTTGTCGCTGTGTAAGAGAAATATATTTATAGATTTAAGGAAGTAATTTTGTATGCTACTTGCTTTGTTTGGTTTGAACTTCAAAGTTATTTTACGTAAGTTTAAGCCATCAAACATTAAAAAATATAAGCAATTTAGAAAAAAAATAAAGAGGAATAAATAAAATAAATAAATAAAAAGGAATAAAAAGTAAATAAATCAAGATAAACAAGCAGAAAAATTAAAAAATATTTATGAACCAAAAATAACAATGACAAGATAGTTTCAATGGTTCATTGATATCTTTTGTTGATTCCAACAATAAATTGAAGATATTTGTGAAAGAAAATATTAATTGATGTTATTCAAGCAATTCAAAAGAAAAGTATATGCACATCGTTTTGCACAGTTTCCATTTAAAAGCATTGCGTTTATTTCTTTTAATTTAAAACATCCAAAAATAAATAAATAAAATAAAAATAAACTAAAACTAATAGTTGAGACGGATGTATAGGTTTATCTGTTTCTTTTGTTGATTGCATTTATAAATTGAACAGCTTAGAGAAAGAAAACGTTAATGACATTTTTAGTAAATTCGAGAAAATAATTCCATACTCAAATCGCTTAGACTGGAATGAATTTAAAAGTATTTTGTTATTTTTTTGAAATTGGGACATCAATAAATAAACGAATAAAAATAAGCCAAAAGTAGATTTGGTGGAATAATAGTTGTCTGAATTATTTGTTTATTTTGTTGATGCCATTTACAAGTTAAAGAGAAATTAAAACTAATTGTAAAGGAAAAAATTCATCTGAAATATTTGTTTTAGAATGTAACTTTGTTTGCTGGTTTAATTTTATAAGTATTTTGTTTATTTTTTTGTAATTCGAAGTATCAAGGAGATAAATTAATAATTTATATTTCACTAAATTTTAAAACAAAATTTAAAGAATTGGTCACACTCAAAAACTGATTAGTCTCGTAAGTTAAAAAAAAAGGCATCAAACTATAAAGTTTATTTTACGATTTTAATTATAGTCAAATTTTTAATAACAACAACTGTTATATAAATTTTAAAATAAATAAGATTTTGAATATTATAAATGTTTTTTTTTTATTAAGAAATACGTAGAGAGATTGTATAATACATTCATCGGTTATCTTTCTTAACTCTCTGAAGTATATGTGTATTTTAATACAATTCATTTTAAATAAATGGTAGAAAAAATTAATTCATTATACAATTATTAATTCATTATGCATAAGGAAACTGATAGTCATATAAATATAGTAAGTTGAAAAAATTCTTTAAAGTTCATTCTATGAAATTAATCTCTGTAAAATTTCCAATTAAATGAATTAACTATTCATAATATCACATCAGGTGGTTCATGGTACGAAACCATGTGGTACCTTGCATGACAATGTTCGTTCACACCCACACGCACAAAAAAAAAAGAAAGAAAAAAAATCATAAGTAGACAAACGTATAATGCATTTATCACAAATGCTGTAATGGTTTAATTATTTAAATATGACATAATGTAGAAAAAAGGCATCAAAATCGGCCCAGAGTTTAACACTATCCTCTACTAGCAAGATAGAAGAAGAAAAAATTATCCGTATGAAATTCATAACTTTTTTCGCCAATTTATTGATAATTTCTTTCCTTTATTAATTTTATTTTTCAGAAAAAATAATTAATACCGTTAAATTCATTTTATCGTAAAATTCATTTTATAGAAAAATCCGTTTTTATCGTAAAATATTACATCAGTAGTTTTTACAGTAATATTATTTAGTTAGAGTGATTCAGGGATTTTGCGGTAATTATTAATGCAAAAATTACGATATATCGGATTTTCTGTTACCATGTTCCGGTAAAAATGAATTTAACGCAATAAAGCACCGGCATTTATATTCCTCATATACGTTACACAAATTTTAAAATACTCTTTCAAAATCGACTATTACATAGCGTGACCAAATAAACCGTGCAAAGTACATACAACTTAGCATTTCTCTTCTTTTCGCTATCAATATTGTTCTCGAAAAAGTATCTTTTGTTCTAAAGGTAAGGCTACGCACCTGTGTTTTTTCCCGAAATGGAAAGTGATACCTTTCTGTATATTGTGTGGTCTAGTGGCCATCTGTGGACAGGAAGCGAGGCATATCCTTCTGAGCTAAAAGTGCATATTTAGTTGTCATAAGGGGGTAGCCGGGGTGTATCGGGCGGCTTGTTTCGGTACGGGCTGCAAAGATGGGCGCCGATAATTTCTTGGTAATTATCGGGAGGGTAAGAGCCTGACTCAGAAGGGAGAGAGAGAGAGGATGTTTTACCGATAATTCAAAATAATGGAAGAATGCAGAGTACATTATCTCGATTGAATGCAATTATCAGTTATTCAATAAATAAATGTAAACCGTATTTTTTTTATTATATTTAAATGTAATTAAAGAAAAAGTAGCATATTTTCATATGCAGTTTTCAAGTTCGTTATCTTTTTTAATAATTTTTCTCAGCATTTTATTCATTTATTATATAATTATTACTGTCATTTATTAAATTATCAATAAAAAGTAAAGAAATTTTTATTGCAACACAATTTTTTAAAAAAAGTATTAACAGTGAGATTAAGCAACTGCGCGTGGAAGTGTATGCTAGTGTTGCTAATTTATGATATCTCTCGGGGAATCTGACCGATAAATAAAAAAAATTACTCAAACTGTCCTCTTTAGCCCCCTCTAATCCATGCTGAAAATCATCCTAAGATATATTTAATAGTAAATCACCCTAAATCATCAAGAAATCATTATTGCAACACAATGTTTGGTTTGAATCAGAAGGTAAAACTATCTAAATTTTTGGCTTTTTCTTAAAAACATCAGATAGATAAAAACATCTCACGAACACCACAGATAGTTACAGTAATATTATATTATTTTAATGATTATTTACGTTCAAAAAATATCCGTACAAAATTTATATTTATAATACTTTATTTGTCTAATTGTTTTAAGAAACAATTTTGAAAAAGTACCATGTATATATATATATATATA